>NC_136266.1:27312134-27359831 GCF_964187855.1 Myxine glutinosa | reverse complement strand
GGAAGGGGAGGGGAGGGATATAGATGGTTACTGGCAATTGATCACATCCAGAAATGATGTAATCCACACAATTTATGTACTTTACATAACGTTAATAGGAATACATGGCCGTGTAGATGGGAAATAGTTTGTTTGAAATAAATCACAAATATCAGATGAAAGTGAAAAAAAACCTATGTGGTGTGAATGGCAATGTTCCTCGCTGAAATGTGAAAAAACTGAATTACGTGCGAACGCATAACTATGAGATTATGGCGGCAAAGTTGGAACATCACGTGATCCTAGCAGAAGTACCCGGCATTGCCGGGTGGGGGGGGGGGGGGGGGGGGGAGACCCGTACATTCCCAACCCGAACATCTCAAGCTCGTATTCGATTCGTATTCGAAATCGAAAGGGGAAAGGGGAAATCCTTATTATTCGAATTCGTAAACACGAAATATGAATTAAAATTTATATTTAATTCATATCTTTCAGAATTTCATATCTTTTCATATCAGAATTAAAATTTAATTCATATCGCACAAAATCGACACAAAACACGGTCGCATAAAGGTGAAAAACGCAATGGCTTTTCGCCCTGAATCACGTGCAAACGTGTGACGTGTGACGGGATGGAACATCACGTGATCGCTCTGAGCGAATCGGGGAGCTGCTCGCACTGGCTGAGATTAGCGGGTACTTCGCTGAAATGCGCTGACGTAAATATGAATAAAAAATATGGATCTCGTCAAATATGGTCTCAGCCATGTTCGTCCCAGGCTCAATGGCCATGTCTATGCCAAATATCAAGCACGTGAGCCTCTCCGTTTCGGAGTCTATCGGTGGTAACAACACACAACACACAACACACACACACACACACACACACACACACACACACACTGTGTTTTTTATATATATATAGATATACATATATATGTACATATATATATATATGTGTGTGTGTTTTGACTCCTTTTGGAACAGATCTTATAAATCAGATAGAGGGCACATTTATATGAATATTATTGATGATTCATGATTTTTTTTAAAATAAAGTGATGACTGCAGAGATAAAAAATTTTTAAAATAAAGTATAAATGTATTCGACATCAACAGAAATGAAATCAAGAGCAGGTTATAAGTTGGGAAGTTCCTTGTTCTCCCTTTCGATCACATAGGGATCATATTTTGATGTATTCAAGTGGGTCTATACTTTTCTAATAATATGAATGAATGATCGTTTTAAGGCCATTTTCCCCGCTAGAGCAGGGGTTAACCTTGCGGGCCCCATGACAATCATGGTTCCCTGTTTGAGGCAATGTTTTTATGGCCGGATGCCCTTCCTGACGCCAACCCTTGGTCACGCCCTTACGATGCGCAGGGATACGGTGCACCTATTCTAAATCGGGGTACACACCGTGATCATTCATCCCAGCAAGCTGGTACTCAATTTGCCGACCTCGGAAGGATTACAGGCTGAGTCAACCCCCCTGGCGTTAATTCAGCGATCGACCGGGATTCAAACCCAGGATCCTAGGATCCCAAGCCGGCACCCTAACCGCACAACACCAGGCTATAATCTAATAACCTCCATTAATATTCATGGGTGAATATAATGCACAATGTGTGTAATCATGTTCTGACTAAAATTATAGTATTTGCATATATATTGGGGGATGTACAATATGCAATGCCTTTGAATGATGAAACGTCACCTTGTGCCAGCCCTTCAGTGGCCATTTGCGCTTTTTCAGCAGAAAGCCGGCTTGGTTCTCCAGCTCCGGCAATTCACCTCCTCCATGCGGCATCTTTCCTGCCATCGATATTCAACGTCCTGGAGCTCAACATCAAAGCAGAAAGCAAAGCAATGGGAAAAAATAACATGAACATAAGATGGAGACGACGGTGAAGTGAGATTTAAAACAAAATCGGTTTAAGTGGAAGATTATTCATCCGAGCAGGAATCTTAACATCGCACCTGCTCCCACAGTCAGGATGGCCTTGATGTACACACACACTCCTCTTTGAGCTGTCTAGCATGGGTTTTAATCTCTTCCAGCTATAAACTGTCGTCCTGGTGTTCCAGACGCAGGGAGATCGATGCATCCAGGTTTACGCCGTCCATCCAAAGGACCTTACGCAGGACTAGTCTGCCAGCATTGATTTTTGAGGGACGTTAAAGATCCTACAGATGTGCACAGGTGTCTTTCATGAAGAGTAAGACATCCCTGGAATCCCCAATTCCTACCCTGACTGACCTCTGGAAAGGCAACCGAAAACCACCCGGCACAAACCTTGGCGAGCGGCAGCAACGCCTCTCTGTCAAGAGTGTGGTGCATTTGATCGATTGATTGTTCATACAATCAAGCCTGTTGTAGCAGAGTGAGGCCGCTGTCGATTAAAAAGGAGAAGGCATTTTTATTACGATGAAATAACCTTCCTTTCGACAGTCCATTCGAAATTGGGAAAATCGAGGGCAGGGAAGAGCTAACTAACCGAACTTGCACCCCGTTTCAACTGCCATACTAAATGTTTTAATTTTCCGCTGATGTGAGTTTCCTTAAATAATGCGTCAAAAATGTCCCTGAGGAAAACCCAGACAAATCACTGTTGCCATGATTCAGACATAACATCTTAGGCTTCCTGTAAAAATACAGTTTGTGAAACCAGTTAATTCAGGCTGCTCACTAAATTAAAAGTTTGAAAAAATTTCTTTTTTGATTTTTTGATTAAAAGTTTGAAAGAACTAGGATCTGCGGTCAAAAGGTTGAAAAGATTTCCCTATCCCTTACTCCTATTCTAAACCTCTGCTTTACAAACATTACCTTATCTGCTTCTTTTCCCCAGCACAGAATTATTAGTCCCAGCGGTTTCACCGGATACTCGGTCGGATTTTCTGTAACTTAGCAATATCATAATAAAGCCATGCACCAATCGATACTCGGTTTCACCGAGGGGCACTATAGATTTGATCTCCGTCTGTCTGTCGTCTGTCCATCTGTCCGTCCCACCTGTGGTTTTCCAGACTTTCTGCCCTTACCCTTTAATATATTCAAATGAAAATTGGTACATGGCTTTATTATGTTAAGTTACAGAAAAAGGTCGAATTTCAGGACGTTTCGTCAATTTTTCAGTTATGTCCTTTTTGGACTAAGAAAATATTACACTGGTAGTTGACAGGTATTGCAAAGCAATTCTCCCTCTTGTTTACCCTAAATTATTTTATCCACACTTGACGTGGCTATGTTGACCCCATTGGATTAAAAAAAAAAAAAAAACCACCTTTAGAGGCCATTTTTCCCCGCAAGCGGGGTTTGGCCTTTTTCGGGAACCGTGGTTGTTGTTGTTTTTTTGGTCCCCTATTTGAAGCAATGTTTTACGGCCGGATGCCCTTCCTGACGCCAACCCTTTTTGCCGCCTTTAGCGACAAACAGGGAATTACCAGTGAACTGGTACTCAATTAGCCGACCTCGGAAGGATGACAGGCTGAGTCAACCCCCCTGGCGTTAATTCAGCGATCGACCGGGATTCGAACCCAGGATCCTGGGATCCTAAGCCGGCACCCTAGCCGCTAGCCCAACACCAGGGTTCGTTGACCCTATTGGATTATGCAATATATATTCATTGGGAGCGCTTATATTTTCAGATGGAAGTTTGATCTATTTGACCATTGATGGAAATTGACCCCATTCTCCTTGACAAAATATTTCATTACAAACTAGAACGGCACTCAGTAGAGAGCATACCTCCGCCTAGTTGGCCATATCACCCAATGGTGAAGAAGCACTTAAAAATTCGACGAGCTGGATCCGGATCCGGATCTTCACAAAAATGGAATAGATTCTTCCTTGTCACACACACAACCTGTCCAACAAATTTCGTCCAAATCCGTCCATAACCTTTTGAGATATCCTGATATGCATCGTTTTTGGCCCTATCTCCCAATGGTGACTAATCACTTGAAAAATTAAATAATTCTCATATCCGAATCCATATTCAGATCTTCACCAAAATGGAAACGAATCGTCCTTGTCAGACACCCAACCGGTCCAACAAGTTTCGTCCAAATCCGTCCACAACTTTTTGAGATATCCTGCTATGTATCGTTTTTGGCCCGATCTCCCAATGGTGAAGAATCACTTTAAAAATTCTAGTAGCCGAATCGGAATCCGGAACTTCGCCAAAATCTAATAATTTTGTCCTCGTCACATACGCTACATGTCTGCCAAATTTTGTATGAATCCGTCCACAACTTTTTGAGATATTTTGTTCACAAATGGACCGACAGACAAACGGACAAACAGGGGTGAAAACATAACCTCCATGCACCTTTGGTGGTGGAGGTAAGAATGCTGTAGGTAGTTTGCCATTGCCTAATAGTCAGAACAGGCAAGGCTGTCAGCACACAATGGTCTACTCTTTTTAAAGCTGCGAGAGATCTTTAACCTCGACAAGTAAGCCAGTAGACAGTACAGCCGGCTTAATGTCATCGACTAATGTACTCTCCGAGGCAACACTTTTCCTTGCAAAGCACCAAGATAGTCTAAATACAATTTCGATATTATTCCAATTAAAGTCACTTAGCCTTTTAGCCAGCAAATAAATAGGTTTTTTAGGGGTCGTGGGGGCACAGGGGAGCAAATACTTCCATGCAGTTCACAAACATTGCATTATACACGAAGATGGATGGATTGTTGTGAAGAAGCTTTTTTATCTCTTCATTGATGACCTCTAGTGCATACAACGGGTTGGAAGGCAAGGGGGGCCCAATGCCCCCCCCCCACCTGACTGCATATCGGGAGCATAACCCAATAGGAAGTCTTCAGAGGAAGATCCCCCTGTCAGAGTATTTCGGCCCTTAACTTCCTTCAATTGGACAGCCTAATCCTAATGGAACCATTTGTCATTTCCTTCTTTTGAACCTCCTCAAGCGTGAAGTTCGTTTTTTGACAGTAAACGGCTCCTCCTCCCCCCTGCATCTTGGCCAAAAATGGATGGTATTTTTTACAGCATAGTCCATAGGGCAATGTTGTCTGAAACAACGTTTGTCTGTCCTACAAACGCCGAGGAGGGAAAAAACAGAAGTTTGGAAGCAGGAGGGCTTAGGGTGTGGAAGGGGAGGTGGTTAACGAGGGTAGAAAATATCATGGTTTTGGATTTGGGATGATCTGAGATGGCCTCTGACAAATGGTCTCTGAACAAACAAACGAACAGATGGCCTGAACAAACGGTCTCTATCTTCTTCCACCTCCTTTCTGGTCTTGCACCCTCTGCCCTCTCCGTGCTTTGTCCCACGCGAGGTATCAGCATGGCACACGCGGCCCACCAGCAACCCATTAAAATGAAACTTCCAAAATCCAGAACCATTGCTCCACTCATTTGTTCCTCTTTTTTCCTGTCAGTGTAATCAACTTCCACATCCTCTTCAATCTCACCCTTCCATCCAGGTCTTAAAGACAGCTGTTCACCCCCATCCAAAACAATGATCTTTTCGACACCTGATAAATCACCCCCGGCCTTACTTACCCAATTTAGCTTCAGTATCCATGTTGTCCATCCCCTGCGTTCTTCCCTACCACTCATCGTTACCCACATCCCACACTTTGTTCATCCCCATCTATTGTACTTTCTCTGTTGGCCCTGCTGTTTTCATTTTTCCCTTTTCTTTTGCTGTTCCTTTTATGCTGTTGCATCCTGATCCATCCTGGGTTCAAGCTCTTCCTGGTATCAATATTGTGAAAAATTGGAGGACCAGTTGAAGATGAGACGAAGACTTTGTTTGAAAATGTGGTTTTGTTGGCTGTACGTTAAGGCTTTGTTCAGAGACGTGTGGTGTTCAGTATAAATCACTTAATTTAATATCTGCTGGGATAAAAGATCGACAGGTCTCAATGGAATAATAAAAGATCTCAATAAAAGTCTCAATAAAAGATCTCAATGGAATACTGTTCTCCCCTATGGGCCGGTGCTCCTGCCTCACACCTAGCTCGGCTTCTCGCTGTTGAAACCAAAGCTTTCAGAATTATTGGAATCTCCCGCGATGAAGCTATCTCTGAGGGCCTTTCACTCACTCACCGCAGGCAGGTAGGTGGTCTTTCTGTCTTCTACCGACTCCTCTCCGGCCTTGCACCCCCAGCTCTCTCTGTGCTCTGTCCCCCAAATATTCCTACAGGTCGCACAAGATCTGCCAGCAACCCTCTGATGGTTAAACTGCCGAAATCTCGGCTCTCCGCTCACCTTCACTCTTTCATTCCTCTTTTCTCCCGCCTCTGGAACAAACTCCCTCACTCCCTTCAATCCCACTCCTCCCTCCAGGTCTTTAAAACAGCTGTTCACCACCATCTCTTATCTTCCCCCATCCAAAACCTTGATCTTTTCTACCCCCGCTAATTCACCCCAGATCCACCTTGTTTGAAATTCCAACTTCTTTCCTGGAAGTCCTGGCAGTGTCCATATGTTTTATACCTCTCCCACTGCCCCCTTCCCACGCCCCCCCCCCCCAAAGCCCTCGCCCTCTCTCAGATCTCTCGATGTCTCCATGTCTCTCGGTCCCTGCTCTCAAATGTTGTGTTTGTGTCCTTCCCCCTCTCTCCCCATCTTGTCTACCGCTCCCTATGTTATATGTTTTATGTGTCGGTTTGTCTTTCTGTGTGATTAATGTTCGCTCTTTCACGAGCCTCGATATTGTATACAAAAAAAAAAAAAAAAAAAAAAAAAAGGTCTTTTGGATGAATATGAGGCCCCTTACAAGGCATTGCAACATAACACGAGGCCTTAAGGTCCATGAAGACTACGAAATGGTTGCCACACTATGGTTGTGTGTCCGTGCTCTCTCCTTATTTAAATGCTGAGTGTCAAGCAAGGAAGCAGCACATACCATTTTTAATTTTTTTGGGATGACTTGTCCTATCGGTTCAAACTGCTGACCTCCCATGATGAAACCGAGAGAGTGGCGTGTTAATTTGGCAATCCATGAGGGCTCTTATAAGTTATTTCTTCCTTATTTATCAGAACACTGTGAAGTAGAGTTAGTGTAAGAAACAGCTACCACAGTGTAGAGATGTCCCCCACCATGGTGTAGTACTGTGGTGCATAACTTCTTAAATAGTATGCAAACTTGGGGTTTCAACACACTTGGAAAGTTATGCTAGTTATCAAAATTGCCAAAACTGCAGAAACACAAACAAAATGACATAGGAAAGCAATTGGAACTTCATCGACTGGGTGGGTCGCCTTCAACTAGGATCTGCGGTAAAAACGTAAGCTGATTAGTATAGTCTTTCGTTAATAATGGCTGTGTCTTGGCCTGGAAATCCATAAACAAATCATAATCCCCAAAGTTGTGGCATGTGTTAGTTAATTGCATTCACACTTTGAAAGGATCAGTGACCTCATGCTTGATTAGTGACCATCACATCACGTACCATGCTGTCTCCAGAGCATCGGTTCTGCCAACGCTGCAGCTTGGCTAGGGTTACAATCCTGGAAGCGTCGCCACTCTGACTCGGGATAAAGGATTTAAAGGTAAGCTTACTAAGTATCTTATTATTCACTTGCAATGCATCATTTGATCCAGTGCACTCCTTGATCGTTTCTGCAGTAAGAAACATCAGTAGAAAGCTGATTGTTACTGATTGTCTCACTTGTTCACGTGTGCTGCAGAAGAGCTCAATGGTCTGCTGTTTAGTGATGATGCATAGTGGTGGAGGAAAAAGAATAAAAAATAAAGGAGACTATGAAAAACCTTGATTCCATTAATATCTATATATATATATATATATATATATATATATATATATATATATATATATATATATATATATATATATATATATATATATATATATATGCGATGCCTGCCGCATTATCCTTCTTCGGACCCATGGCTAACACAGACAGAGTAAAGGAATACTGTACGTCGCATCTGTTGTGAATGCGAAGCAGCGGTTGCGCGTACGTACAGTATACTGTACGTACATATTTATATATTTTTTATGTGCTTTTTATTGTATTTTAAATTGTTTTTTAGCTTCTTTTATTGTTAATTTATGTACTGTTTTATTTATTTTAAATATATTTTTAAGGAAAACAAATGTTTTCACGTCCGTAGGAGTGACGTAATGTCGCACATAATGACGTTCGCTGCCCAGTCATGAAAGAAATTATGATTCTCTTGACAAAGTGACATGAAGATCAGGCAGTAAACCTCCCAAATGAGTTTCTCAACGGTCGTCAGCCTCAATTCTAAAATCCTTAATTTTCATCCTATTGACTTGAACTTTGAATAGGATTTACATATCGGCTTACTGAATTAAACCACCAACTATTTTTGAGATCGGCGTAGGCCAAAAGGTCAACGTAGGCCAAAGGTCAACCACTCTTTTTTTTAGTTTCTAAAATCCTCAATTTTCATCCGATTCACTTGAAATTTGAATGGGATTTACATATCAGCAAACTGAATTCAACCAACAACTATTTTTGAGATCACCATAGGCCAAAAGAGCAACATAGGCCAAAAGTCAACAACAATTTCAAATTTCTAAAATCCTCAACTTTCATCTGATTGACTTGAAATGTGAAGAGGATTTGCATATCAGGTCACTGAAATTGAACCACCAATTCTTTTTGAGGTCAGCATAGGCCAAAAAGTAAACATAGGCCAAAGGTCAACAACTTAAGGTGAAGTTTTTTAAATCCTACATTTTCATCCAATTGACTTGAAATTTGGATAGGATTTGCATATCGGGTCACCTAATTCAACCACCAATTATTTTTGAGGTCTAAAGGTGAGCACATCAATATGGGCCAAATTTCTAAAATCGTCAATTTTCATCTAATTGACTTGAAATTTGAAGAGGATTTGCATATCAGATCACTGAATTAAACCACCAATTATTTTTGAGGTTAACATAGGCCAAAAGGTCAACAACTTATTTCAGGAATATTTCAAGACATATTTCTGGCGCAGGGGCAATCAATGAAGGTTGTAGGCTGCACATGTGAGAACAAAACGTGGAATCGCAGGAAGAAGGACATTCCAGTAGACAATTATCCTGGAGTTTTCCCAGCAGCGCAATTGGCAGAGTCTACACAGTTCATCCAAAGAACAGAGACTGTTTCTTTCTGCGCCTTCTCCTGCACACTGTCAGAGGTCCAACATCCTTTAAAGATTTGCGATGGGTTAATGGTCAAGATTGTGCCACCTTCCGCGATGCCTGCCGACTCCATGGTCTATTGGAAGAAGATGAACATTGGAAAAAAGCCATGGATGAGGCAGCAGTCTCACAGGCACCAAAACAACTACGGCAGCTGTTTTCCATCATATTGGCAGCATGTGACATTCAGGATCCAGAGAAGCTCTGGAAGGACCACAAAGGAAATATGTCTGAAGACTTTCTTCACTTGGCCAGACGTCAGAACCCTGGTGTGGATATTGATTTCAACTGTGCAATCTACAATCAAGCCCTGATTGAGCTAGAGAAGCACCTGATTGCCTATGGAACCACTATGGCAAATTGTGGAATGCCCCAACCAGAAAACAGCATTGAGGGAATGGCTCAGGGGCTTCTGAGGGAAACAAACTACAACATGGAAGAGCTGACCACATTTGTAGAGCAGAATGTCCCAAGAATGGTTGAGGACCAACAGCAAGCCTTTAATTCTATCCTGAAGAGTGTTGATGATGATGCTGGCAAGATATTCTTCCTCGATGCTCCTGGCAGGACAGGAAAAACATTCCTCATTAATATAATCCTGGCCAAGGTTCGTCAAAATTCGGAAATTGCTCTGGCTGTGGCCTCAAGTGGAATTGCAGCTACACTTCTTGAAGGAGGAAGGACAGCACACTCAACTTTCAAACTGCCTTTGGATTTGACCAAGCAAGACACCCCAACCTGCAACATTAGCAAGAATTCAGCAAACGCCAAGATCCTTCAACAGTGCAAAATCATCATCTGGGATGAGGCTACTATGAACCACAAGCAGGCATTCGAAGCAGTGAACAGAACACTCCAAGATATTCGCAACAACAAGAAAATCATGGGTGGTGTGACAACTGTTCTGGCTGGAGACTTTCGTCAGACTCTCCCAGTCATCCAACGGGGCACAAGAGCAGATCAAGTCAAGGCCTGTATCAAGTCTTCTTATCTCCTCTGGCCACATGTGCAAAGACTTACCCTGAATACCAACATGAGAGTCCACCTTCTTGGTGACAACACTGCAGGGGCGTTCTCAAGCCAGCTTTTGAAAGTTGGCAATGGCCTATACCCTCAAGATGCATCAGAACAAATAATTCTACCATTTGGACAGTTTGTTGAAACAAAAGATGACTTGATCAAAAAGGTCTTTCCCAATATGGAGACCCAGTTCCAGGACTCATCATGGCTTGTCGAAAGAGCCATTTTGGCCCCCAAGAACAATGCTGTTCAAGAGATCAACAATTTGCTCCTCCACCAACTTCCCGGTCAAGAAATAAATTATGATTCTCTTGACAAAGTGACAGATGAAGATCAGGCAGTAAAATTCCCAACTGAGTTTTTCAACAGTCTTCAGCCTCAAGGACTCCCAACACACAGGTTGATTCTCAAGGTGGGAGCACCAATCATGCTTCAAAGGAATCTTGATCCACCAAAGCTGTGTAATGGAACACGATTGACAATCCAGCAAATGATGCCACATGTCCTAGAGGCAACCATCCTCTCAGGACAATACAGAGGAGAGAAAGTATTCATTCCAAGGATACCACTTATTCCACCTGACCTTCCATTCTCCTTCAAGAGGATTCAGTTCCCCATCAGGCTATGTTTTGCTATGTCCATCAACAGGGCGCAGGGGCAATCAATGAAGGTTGTAGGCCTGAACTTCACAGAACAAGTGTTTGCCCATGGCCAGCTGTACGTGGGCTGCTCGAGGGTTGGAAAACCAAGCAATCTTTATATCTTGGCACCAAGTAAGAAAACCAGAAATGTTGTATACCCAGAGGTTTTGAGAAATTGAAAATTGACAAAACGTCATGTAGGAAATGTACTGTGATATTGCTCTAAAATATACATGTTCTTTTCATCATATATTTGTCTTATTCTTATTCAACCCGGGCTAAGCCGGGTACCTCAGCTAATATATATATATGTATGTATGTATGTATGTATGTATGTATGTATGTATGTATGTATGTATATATGTATGTATGTATATATATATATATATATATATATATATATATATATATATATATATATATATATATACATACATACATATATACATACATACATACATATATATATATATATATATATATATATATATATATATATATATATATTGTAACGAATGTGGAAACGTTACAATGTGAACGTTACAAAAGTACGGTAACACCCTGTTAATTATAAATAATGGTCGCAGTCGGCGTCCTAGTTAATTGCATGAAACTTACACGCAGGTCACGATATATCTTTTAAATAGTGTATTTCCTTATTCCATGTAGGCTAAGTATGTGTTTTCCCACTAGATTGACTTTGCATTGTATCAAACAAAATAAGCGTAGGCCCTTGCAATTTCCCCAAAACCTCCCTTCCAATTGCCTTCCGCATTTTGGGCGGTTTTCTTCAAACCACCATTGGCCACGAGGTAGGGTTGGGGAAGAAAGGCGTGTCTCCACCTCGTCATAAGAGGGAAGGAGTGAACCAGCCCTAGCAGCCAATCAACACCACGGTGAGCGACCCGGTAGGCGTGCCCTCGGAGCCGGCGGCTTGATTTCGCCCGAGGTGATAAAAGCGACTGTAAGGGACTGCTTTAGGAGATGACTTGGAGAGGCCTTGGGAGATGAGCAAAGAGACTGCACCAAGAGGCGGTGAGATGCGAAACGCTCCAAGCCAAAGAGGAGAGGTACTCGGCAAGGAAACCAGCTTTGGAGAGACGCGCTGAAAGGAGGGAGACGGCTCCACCTCAAGAAGAGGAGCAGGTGTGCCGAACCAGCGCGTGACGTCTACCGCAGTGGATACACGACGGAGGGTTTCCCGCCAAAACCGCGAGGAATTGCGAACTGCGGCCTCCCGACCTTGCCTCCCTCTCAAGCAATCCATCTCAAGCCTTACCTGCCTGCATTATCCCCTGTGTAAGTGTGAACGTCCTGTCCTACTCGTTTGTCTTGGGGCTAAGTAAAAATGAATAGTGTAAGTTAACGATTCGCTGTGTTACTGCTTCTTCCATCCATTGCTTGTGTGTGTATAATAAATCTGTTCTTCCTCCGTATTCTTCTTCTTCTTCTTTTTCATTCTCTTTCGGTCGCTTTAGAGATTTCCCGATTGAATATCTGTGGGGCGATCTGGTCAACGTCGGGTGGAATCGGGTTTTAATCGGGGAGTAACTGTTCGGACGCGGTTAAATACACCACCGCTCGGTCAATATAACATCTAAAAGCCGCGTCCGTAACATTTGGTGTCAGGAGTGGGATTCGGACCTGGGACTAAATTCAGTTAGGCCCAAATTTTGGAACACCAATTGTACCATTAGGGTAACATTTTGGTGTTGGGAAGTGGAATTCGATCCGGAGCGCGTTTCACGTGCTCGAAATTATAACGGCGAAATTTGATTTTGTTTTACGAAAATATAAAACCCGAATTTTGTGATCGCGCCATGGACAATCAAGGCGATCGGATGTCGGTGGGAGAGATAGACAGGGTGGAATCGACCCAGGACCTCGGGGAAATGTATGTGGAGGATAGGGAGGAGGAGAAAAATAGCAATGTGGTTGCGGAGGTTTCAGACGCACAAAATGGCGCTCTCGCGCACGAGGTTGAGGGGGCCACGGCCGCGGAACCAATGAGCGCGACCCAAATGCAAGCCTTCATGACCCAATTCATGGTGGAAATGCAGAAAAAAAACGATAGTGAGAAAGTGGAAAGCAGAAAAAGGGGGGCCCTTATGGAGAGGCTAGAAGCAAAAATGGGGGTAATGAGGGACGAAGCGAGGGGTACCGGTGAGAAGGTAGACAAAAATTTTGAGGGGTTAGACAAGAAAATTGGGAAGTTAGACAATAATTTTGAGGAGTTAGACAAGAAAATTGGGAAGTTAGACAATAATTTTGAGGAGTTAGACAAGAAAATTGGGAAGTTAGACAATAATTTTGAGGGGTTAGACAACGGGATAAAAGAGGTGAAAAATGGGTTAATGGGGTTAGAAAATAGGATGGAGGACAAATTGCGGGAAATAGGGGAACAATCTTCCAGGGAAATCAAACAAATGGGAGAGCAGATAGAGGAGGTGAAAATCGGGGTAGAAACCAAACTGGATGCTCAGAGGGATGAATTGGGACAGATGAGGGTGGCATCTACAAAAGAGATGGAGGAAATACGACGAGGGGTAAGTGAGGAGGTTTCGGGGCTGCGCGAGGAGGTAAAGCGAGGTGAGAAGCGTATGGAGAAAGAGGTGAGAAATAATACGGCTAAGTTACAAGGGGGAATAGAAGATCTGACGGAGGAGGTGGAACAGCTGACAGAGGGACAAACTAAGTTAGTGGAGCAGGTTCAAAGGAACACTGCAGTACTCGGAGGGTTAAAGGCGACACAAAAAGAAATTAAAAACGAATTAATAGCGACACAGAGGCAATGTCAGATGGTACGGGAGGAACTGACAATGAGGGTGGACGAGGTGACAGAGATAATGGAGACAAAGGACCGAGAGGTGAGGACGCACATCGAAACGGTTAAGGTAGCCTTAGAGGACGAACTTGAGGAGACGCACCGAGAAATAAAAGAGGTTAAACAAAAATTAGAGGAAGTGGAAGAAGAGGTGAGTGAAATTAAGAAGAGACGGACAGAAACTAAGAGAGAAATAAAGGAGGAGATAGCGGAATATGTGCAAGGTCGGTGCTCAACTCATAATGTGATGCTCACTAACCAAATAAAGAGTTTGCAGGTGGCAAAGGAGGTGCGGAGACGAAGTACGGAGGTGAGTGGCAATGTATATGATGTGAGGAAAGCTTCAGTCGGCTTGGGGATTGGTTTGGATCCGGGTGTTCGTGAAAGGCCGTTGGTGAAGTGTGTGACAGGTCAGGTGTGCGAAAAAAGAGGTGTGCGAGAATGTCCGACCATGGGGTGTGTGAGGAAAAAGTGCACGCCGAGGAGTGAGTGTGCCGTCAAGAGTGAGTTGGTCGAAGCGCGTGTGCGAGGGGGTACATGGAAGCGCGGTGTGGTGAGTGTTACGGAGGAAGTAACGAGAGAGTGTACACCTGTGGTGAGTGTTACAGAGGATGTAACGAGAGAGTGTACACCTGTGGTGAGTGTTACAGAGGATGTAACGAGGAAGTGTACGCCTGTGGTGAGTGTTACAGAGGATGTAACGGGAGGGTGTGCGCGAGAAAGGTGTGTAACGGACGGGTGCATGAGGAAAGAGTGTGCTGGCGAGAGTAAGGGTGAGTGCGCGGTCAAGAATGGAGGTGAGAGTAGTGAGAGTGAAACGGAGCGTGAGTTGGTTATGACAGGTGAGCGAGGATGTACACCTGGAATGGAAGGATGCACACCTGGAATGGTAGAGCGTGTGTGGGAAGGCACATTTGAGTTGGTGGTGAGGCACGTGGTTGGGTGTGCGAATGAGAGCACACCTGTGATTGTCACGGAGGAAGTGACCGAGGAGGGGGCGCGAAGAGGTGTGTTGGTGAGGTGTGCGACCAACGAATGTGTGCCAAAGTGTTCGGTGGTCAGGTGTGTGACCAAGTCGGCGAGCGGAATGAGTGTACCGAGGTGTGTAAGGAAAGGTACGAGGAGAATGGGAACAGCTGCATGTATGAGCAAGAAAGGGGTAGCGTATGCTTGTAAGAATCCAGGTGAAGCGTCGACGGTAACCAGGTTAGAGGTTGGAACGACTTATAGCCGAATCGGGCCCTCGGTGCGCGTCGGGCAGCTTCGCGTGCCGCGAGGACCAGCGGGGATCCGAACCACGGCGGTTTCGAAAGAACCGCCGTACGCGATCCACGCTGTGCCTCGCTTGGAACGGCCGCGTCCGGGCTCCACTAGGCGGAGCGGGCAGCTGGATAGGAAGGGTCGTTATGGCGGCCACGTTTTGTTGAGACGTGCCGGCAGGTCGAGATCGGGACATTGGATGGCTCCACGCCGAGGTGGTGCGTGGGATCTCGGCCCGGGTAAGCCCCCGCCCCAGCCCCGAATGCGGGACGCATCCAGCCGCCGGCACAAAAGAATCCGCGTTCATTGCTCGGTTGTACGAAGCCGGGCTGTAGACGTGAATTGGCGCACCGAGAGGATGTAATAAGTGGACGGGTGATGGTGATAGTGATAGTGAATTGATACGAAATTTCGAAAAGTGAGTAGAATTGGCAGTAAATGGAAAATTTTTGAATTGGTTGGAATCTGGACGAACAAAATTGATAGTGAGAGACCCCCGATGTGGTGGGATGGCAAATCCACCATCCCTCACAGGTGGGGGCAAATGCGCAATAGTTTATGGGGTGGCTATGACAACCGAGCCAGGGAGGGCTTGGATAATTGTAGGGATCTAGCGAAGATGACATTAGGTGACGTTAAGTTTAGTTAGTGACTGATACCTGTAGTGGGGACGCAGGTAGATTAGTGTGGATTATAATGACGTGGGAGCGCAATAGTTTAAAGGGACGACTGGGAAGCGCAAGTTTCAGAGGGGAGTAGTTAGCTGAGATGATGCCGTGTGTGTGAGGATTGAACAGGTGAGAATGGAACAGGTGTGATTGCACAGGTGTGCAACTGAACAGGTGTGTGGAGCAGTGTATGAGGGAGTAGTGGTGATTGCGTGTTGTGTTGACCAAATGGTCCAGGAAGAAAGGAGGGTGCAGGTGGCACCAGGTGTGAGGGCACAGGTGTGCAACAACAGGTGTATGTGGCTGTGTGGAATAAATGGTAGTGTGGAATATCTGGAGTAGTGGAATGGATGGTCGTGGAGTGAGAATGGTGGAAATTGTGGAGTGGAGTGGATGGTGCGAAGGTGTGAATGGGGGAAGAGTGGACCCCCATCACGGATACCCGGGGCAGGTAGTGTAAGTGTTAGGTAGAGGGTACAGGTAAATTGTGGTTGGATATTGGCATCTGTGGTGCGGGTGGCAGAATGGTATGTGGATGGGTGCATTAGTGTTGTGGAAATGGCTGGGCGTGTAGCCTGTTAGTGTGTGTAGTTGGTTTGGGCACTCCACCACTGTGAGGATGTCGGCCAGGTGAGGCCGCAGGTGGGCTCTGGGAGCCGGTAGTAGTTGTTGTGGATGGGGCCCGAGGATCCGGAGGACGGACCCGGGTAGCCCAGTGCCAGAGGGCACCATGGGGTGACAGAGCCAGGAGAGGGGCTGTCCCCAGTTAGTTAGGTTAGGGTGAGGAGCTAGGTAAGCTCGGGTGGCAACTACAGTGGTGGAGGTGTGCAGGTGGGTAGACCTGTTGGGAGAGCTAGACGTCGCAGCCCAGAAATTGTGCGAGGGCACCGGGAGATGAATCGGGGGAGTGAGACCCCAAATTGAGAGGCACCACAGTTTGGTCAATGGGAATTGGTTATTAGAACCCATAGTGTAAGTTGGCCAATGGATTGGCAGGGAAAGACCCCGGGTAGTGTAAAGTGTGTTAAAGTCATTTAGAAAATAGTTAGGATGAAGGATCTCCTCGCACCATCTGCATCCACTCACCTGAGGTGACAGGTACTCCACACCATGCCATGTTTTGATTATTTTTTATGATGCAAATGTTTGGATTGTGAGACGCATCATGACGTGGGTGTGACATTGTGCGTAATTCCATCTCTCCCTCCTTATGAGGATTGATGATGAATTGGTGATGGCAAATTTTGAAGTAGAGGGATTGTGGTGACGAATTTGGTGTAGGGGAAATATGGGGAAGACGTGACAGTAGTGACGAATTTGTAAATGGGTAGATTTTTGTACATATGGGGTAAGGGTAGGGTAGGTGACAGGGGGGTGACGTACGGTAGGGACGAGCTTTCTCACTTCGCCCTCCGTACGCATTTCGCCTTGCATTGCCTTATTGACGTGTACCTTTGTGACCTTACCCCTCGCTCAATTGTCTTTCTTTTGTCTCCCACATGACCTGTGCGCCATTGGGTGCCGATGGGGGCGTGCGTGAGGTGGCCATTGTGCGCCCGAGATTCCCAGAACCAGCATGCATTGCGTTGATGTACCACTGTATGGACCGCTGTTCTGCGGCCAAGTACCACTTGATGGACCCCAGGTTCTGGGGCAGGGCACCTCTGTTGGAGACCGGCCATAGTGGCCAGGGAATCTTGCTTGCGGACCTCGGTAAGGTGGCACCTATGCCAAACAGGTGGACCACCCTTAGTTGGCCCCTGAGGCCCTAAATAAAAATGGACACAAGTTGTGCTTTTTATTATTTCCAACTAGGCCGCATGAAGCCAGAAGACGTCGGGAAGAACATCGGCCCAGCAGAGAAAGAGAAGACCACCACCAGTTGTTTTGTTGTGTTTATTATGAACCATGGTGACTGCGCACCGGATGGTGCTTTTGGGTGCTTTGTGGTGCTTTGTGGTGTTTGGTGCTTTTTGGGTGCTTTGGTGGTATTGGTACTGGTGCATCGATGCAATGCGTGCTGTCTCCTCCCTCCCAACAGGAATTTCTTTCTCTTGTTCCCTAAAAAAAACAAAAAAAAACACAGGTCCTGGGTTGCGTTGTAAATAAGAAATCACGTCATTGTAAATAATGCTCCCCACCGTAAATGTATAGTTTGAGAATAATTCCGTAATTCGGTTAGCTGTGGGCTTGAGTCTGTTAGACAGGGTGCAATGCAATAGGGGGACATACTTATTTGTGTTTTAAGATTGTCACACTCAGGGTCAGGTTAATTGTAGAGGGAATTACACCTAAGTGTCACACTAAGTTAAAGTTTAATAGGCCCGAGCACGGGCCTGAAGAAAGGAGGGTGCCGTGTAACGAATGTGGAAACGTTACAATGTGAACGTTACAAAAGTACGGTAACACCCTGTTAATGTAAATAATGGTCGCAGTCGGCGTCCTAGTTAATTGCATGAAACTTACACGCAGGTCACGATATATCTTTTAAATAGTGTATTTCCTTATTCCATGTAGGCTAAGTATGTGTTTTCCCACTAGATTGACTTTGCATTGTATCAAACAAAATAAGCGTAGGCCCTTGCAATTTCCCCAAAACCTCCCTTCCAATTGCCTTCCGCATTTTGGGCGGTTTTCTTCAAACCACCATTGGCCACGATGTAGGGTTGGGGAAGAAAGGCGTGTCTCCACCTCGTCATAAGAGGGAAGGAGTGAACCAGCCCTAGCAGCCAATCAACACCGCGGTGAGCGTGCCCTCGGAGCCGGCGGCTTGATTTCGCCCGAGGTGATAAAAGCGACTGTAAGGGACTGCTTTAGGAGATGACTTGGAGAGGCCTTGGGAGATGAGCAAAGAGACTGCACCAAGAGGCGGTGAGATGCGAAACGCTCCAAGCCAAAGAGGAGAGGTACTCGGCAAGGAAACCAGCTTTGGAGAGACGCGCTGAAAGGAGGGAGACGGCTCCACCTCAAGAAGAGGAGCAGGTGTGCCGAACCAGTGCGTGACGTCTACCGCAGTGGATACACGACGGAGGGTTTCCCGCCAAAACCGCGAGGAATTGCGAACTGCGGCCTCCCGACCTTGCCTCCCTCTCAAGCAATCCATCTCAAGCCTTACCTGCCTGCATTATCCCCTGTGTAAGTGTGAACGTCCTGTCCTACTCGTTTGTCTTGGGGCTAAGTAAAAATGAATAGTGTAAGTTAACGATTCGCTGTGTTACTGCTTCTTCCATCCATTGCTTGTGTGTGTATAATAAATCTGTTCTTCCTCCGTATTCTTCTTCTTCTTCTTTTTCATTCTCTTTCGGTCGCTTTAGAGATTTCCCGATTGAATATCTGTGGGGCGATCTGGTCAACGTCGGGTGGAATCGGGTTTTAATCGGGGAGTAACTGTTCGGACGCGGTTAAATACACCACCGCTCGGTCAATATAACATCTAAAAGCCGCGTCCGTAACAATATATATATATATATATATATATATATATATATATATATAGTTACAGACGCGGTTTTAGATGTTAGTTTACCGAGCGGTTTGGTATTACCGCGTCCGCACAGGTACTCCCCGATTAGAACCCTATCCCGCCCGATTCCACTCGAACGTTGGCCAAATCGCGCTATGCTAAATCAATGAAGGAAAGGACACAACGGCTGGGATTAATGTAACGACACAAGGGGTACAGTTCTCAAGACCTCCGGAGGAGGATATAATTGGTGATGCAGAAACGGGTAGATTACACGGTAAGAGGTAAAGCACAGAAAAGATGGGCACTTAGACACAGTCTTATCTTATCCCCGACAGACCACAGACAAACGGGACAAGACTGACTTACACAGGGATTGATGGCAAGGAAGGGCAGGCAGTCGATAGCTCAAGGTGCACCTTGGCTCAGGGGCAGAATCAAACGCGGTCCGGTCCAGAGATGCGGGGAGGTATTCAGCGCTTGGAGGTGGCGTCTTCTCTCTCCAAGCTGGGGGCGCATCTGACGTCACCTCCCTCTTTCTGCGCATGCCCAGCGGGGAGTGACACGCCCTCGGCTCGTTGTCTCCGCCCCAGATGGAATCGGTCCGCCGCTTCCATTGGGTGCGGGGGGTTACCGGGCTCCGCCCTTGACGAGGAGCTGACAGCGAGCCCCTGCGTGGTAACCCCGTCGGAGCACATGTTCAATGGCGGCTAACCAAGCCGGAGTGAGGACGCACTCTCCCCGCGCCGCCGCCGCTGTTGTTGTAGTTGTTGTTGTACCATGAGGAAGAGCTGCGGGGAGGTATTGGGAGGTCCTAAACTTTCTAACGGTGCCATACAATCACATTCTGGTGCAACGAAGAGTCAGAATTAATGGAAACGAGTCCTTAACTGACATAGACTAAGAATAACTAGCAAGATGTCCTATAGTTGTCTACGTGAGATGCGGTGAACCTGGGTGCGACATTTAATGGGGGAAATAGGGGAAGGTCGGTTCTACAGAGTGTTGTTTACAGAAAATGGGACTAGGGAATGGGGGATTGGGGATAGTTGGGAAGTATTGGGGAAATAGGGGAATATTTACAAGCGGATATGGATGGAGGCCAAATCCCATATCCGCAACAATATATATATATATATATATATATATATATATATATATATATATATTGTTGTGGAGAATGTTTTTTTATTTTATTGTTGTGGTAAAATGTTGTTGTAAAAGGTTGTTGTAAAATATCACCCCTCCTCCCTCCGTTTGTGGTTGTATAAAGGTCAAAGGGCGTTCCCGTAGTTAGTCCATAAAACATACATGCAGGACACGATATATCTTTTTTTGACAGTTATATCCTTATTATGTGTATTAGCGTAAGGCTGTGTCTTCCATTAATTGAAATACTCCATTGCACCAGTGAAAGAGAATAGATCCCCTTTCCTTCCCATCCCCAAAATCTCCATTTCATATTACATCCCCTCTCGTCATTGCCGAGCCTCGATTGCCCATATTACCTCCCCTCCAATAACCGCCATTGACCACGAGGCTCGAGTCGGGGAAGAAAGGCGTGTCTCCACCTCGTCATAGAGGGGAGGAGTGAGCCAGCCCCACTCGACCAACCATGAGCCAGGGGTTTGGCTAGAGAGGGCGGAGGAAGAGCGATCGGGGAGGTTCGCAAAGGTTGAGGGGCGGGGGCCTATATAACCCAAGGCAGGGCGTGTCCAGGGAGAGATGCGTTTTTACAGAGGAGAGCAGAAGACAGAAAGGCCTGGAGCTGGTCACAAGGAGTTGGTCTGAGTTGGTCTGAGTGCCTGAGGAGGGTCAGTGGTTGCGTTGGTAAGGAGTCGGTGGTCAGTTGGTTGCGGTGAGGAGTCGGTGGTGAGGAGTGAGAGAAACAAGAAAGAGTTGAGGGTTTGGACCAGACGAGTGGGACAAGGCCTGGCAAAGCACGCGACGAAAACAGCAGCCAAAACAGCAGCGTGGGGCCTGCCTGAACGGCGGCTGCTAAACGCGCCGGTTGTGCTGCGGGACCCCCTTGGACCTCCCTCTCCCTCCAGCCATCCACATCCTGCCATTCCTGCAATTCCCCGCGTGAGTCAGTGTCTTTTGTTTGTTCTGTCCTGGGTTAATTAAGTCTGTAGATAAGCTAAAATTTGCACTGTGTCACCTGCGTCTTATGTGTTGTAAATAAAACTTGATTGCTTGCTTTTTGCTTGTGTGTAAATAGTAAATAAATTCAGTAGTATTTCCAAACCTTTCTTTGCATTCCTTTTCCTCTTTGCATTCGGTCGTTTTTGTCTTTTCCCTCATTGAGCAGCTGTGGAGCGATACGGCCAAAGTTCGGGTGGAATCGGGTAAGTTTGTTAGGTCGCGGTCACCAACCGCTCGGTCTACAACATCTAACCGCGATCTGTAACAATTGGTGTTGGGAGTGGGATTCGAGGCCCGACCAAATTTAAAAAAAAAAAAAAACGAATAGAGGAAAAAAAAAAAAAAAATTTGGTCAAAATTTGGAGCTGCCGAAATTTGTTTTTTTAAAGAAAAACCCGAATTTTGAAATCGCGCCATGGCTGGTCAAGGCGACGGGATGCCGGTGGGAGAGATAGAGGGTTTAGGAGTAACCCAGGATCAAATGGAGGGGAGCAATGAGGAGGCGTTTGAGGGAGTATCAGGTGCACAAAATGGCGCTCTCGCGCACGTGGTTACAGCGGCACCAAATTTAGCCACGCCCATGGTCGCGGTAGTCGAACCCGAGATGCCAATGGATTTGAACCTGTTTATGAAACAGATGATGGCCTTTATGGTAAAAACAGACGATAATTTCAAAGGGATGGAAAACAGGATAGGGGGCCAAATGGGGGTAATGGGGAACCGGATGGATGCTCAGGGTGAGCGATTGGAGGGCCAAATGGGGGTAATGAGGGACGAAGCGAGGGGTACCGGTGAGGGATTAGACAAGAAATTTGAGGGGTTAGACAATGGGATAAAAGAGGTAAAGAATGGGTTAACGGGGGTGGAAAATAGAATGGCTGCCCAGGAGAATCAGTTAGAGGGGGTGAAAAATGGGTTAATGGGGTTAGAAAATAGGATGGAGGACAAATTGCGGGAAATAGGGGAGCAATCCGCCCGGGAAATCGAACAGATGGGGAACCAGATGGAGGAGATACGACGAGGTGTAAGTGAGGAGGTCTCTGGGCTACGCGAGGAGGTAGAGCGAGGTGAGAAGCGTATTGAGAAAGAAGTGAGGAATAATACGGCTAGGTTACAGGGGGGAATAGAGGATCTGACGAAGGGAGTAGAACAGCTGACAGTCGGACAAAGGGAACTAGCGGACCAAGTGGAAAAGAACACTGCAATAATCGGGGGGTTAAAAGCGACACAAAAGGACATAAAAAATGAATTAATAGCGACACAGAAGGAATGTCAGATGGTACATGAGGGGTTGACGAAGAAGTTGGAGGAGGTGACAGAAGTAATAGAGACGAAGGACCGAGAGGTGAGGACGCACATAGAAACGGTTAAAGTGGCGTTAGAGGAAGAGATAGAGGGGGCGCACAGGGAGATGAAGGAGGTAAAGGAAAAATTAGAGGAGGTGGAGAAGAGGGGGTGAGTGAAATTAAGAAGAGACGGAGGGAAACTAAGAGGGAGATAAAGGAGGAAGTCATGGAATATGTACAAGGTCTGTGTTCAAATCATGATGAGGTGCTCACTAACCAAATAAAAAGTTTGCAGGTGGCAGAGGAGGTGCGACGACGAAGTACGGAGGTGAGTGGCAATGTATATGATGTGAGGGGAGATTCAGTCGGCTTGGGGGGTGGTGTAGACCCGGGTGTTCGTGAGGGACCAATGGTAAGATGTATGACTGGTCCGGAGTGGATGGACAGGGGAGGTGTGCAAGGAGGTTTGGCTATGGGGAGTGAGGGGGGTGCTGGTGAGCAAGGATGTGGGGGCATGGCGTGGGTAGCGGGTTGCGGAGGGGCGACCCAGGCATCGACACCAGGAGGGGTAGTGTTTGGAGGGACGGGGGACGCGCGGGAGCCCCCCGGGAATCACGTACTGTGGGAGCCCGAACGGGTTGGTCCCGCGTTGATCCCGCAAGGAGTGACGCGCGGGGTCCGACCTTCGGGCGCCCACAAGGTCCCACTCGCGCCGTATGACGGCAAGAGTGATTTGAGGGCGTACCTGGCGCAGTTAGAGTACGTGTGTAAAGGCAACGGTTGGAATCCGGACGAAGGTGGAGTACACCTGGTGGGGGCACTGCGCGGTGCGGCGGCGGAGGTGCTGACGGCTTTACCACCGGGTGCTCTCACCCTGCCAGCTCTCCGTGCGGCATTAATTAATCGGTTCGGCATTGAACAGCAAAGCGAGCTTGTTAAAGCCCAACTTGCGCAGCGAAAACGCAAGCCCCAGGAAACCATCGGGGAACTTGCTCACGATATTCGCCGCGCGGTCGGGATTGCACACGCGGACATGGCAGCGAGTTCCCAGGAAAGCCTGGCGCTGGATTACTTTATTCAGGCCCTTCCGGATCTGGAGCTCCAGCAACAGCTCGCCATGTGGCGCCCGCAAACCATGAGTCAGGCGGCCGACGCTGCAGCCCGTTGGGAAGCAGCGAGGCCCCTGGCCCGGGGAGGCGAGCGCCACGCAGTGGCGGTGCGTCAGATGGGGCCCGTGATGGGGGGCGGCCCCCCAAGGGGGCCCGCCCCCGACGGGGGCCCTGACCTGGAGAGCATGGTCCGGAGGTTAGTGGATCGGCGCCTGGCGGGACCTGGACCATGGCAGGCGGCCCCAGCGGTGGCACCCGGTAGTCCACGACAGAGTACCCCAATTCGGACATACAGGGGGGGGGGAATTTGGAATACCGGAGGCAAGCACCTTACCAGGTGAGGTGCTATAATTGTGCTCGGATGGGTCACCGGGCATGGGAGTGTCGAGCTCCGCGCCGGGACGTTTCCCGCCAACCGATGCCCTCAACTCCGCCCCGTATAGATCGGCCTAGCCGACCTCAGACACCCCCCCGCCAGGGCCCGGGAAACTAGAACGTGCCGGGCATGCAGGGCGGTGTTCGGCAGTAGGGGATGGGGAGAAGCCCTCGTTGACGCGACAGGTCATTCATTGTGGCCGAATTGGGACGGGTAGTTTGACAATTCGGTGCAAAATTGCCGGCGTGGGGGTAGACGCCGTGGTGGACACGGGAGCCAGCGCCACGATCATCAGCCCCGTGGTCCTTAATTCGAGTGCAGACGGCTGGGGTAAAATCCAGCGTCTGGAAAATCATAGTTTGCAGTTGGCTACCGGGGCAACGGCTCCGATCATAGGGCGTGGTTTTGTGACCCTCAAGTTGGGATCGGTAAAGCAAGAGATAGAGGTTTGGGTGGCGGAGGTGTGCGACCCATGCTTAATAGGGTTGGATTTGTTGACTGCCAGCGGTTGTAAAATCGACTTGAGTCGGGGGATCCTGCGATGGGGAGTGGAAGAGCTACCATTGGAGGGGGTGAGCACAGCCGAGAGGGTGGAGCTGGAGGCTCCTGAGGCCGTGACCATCCCTCCGGGGGCCGAGGCCATCGTGCCGGCCCGATGGTCAGCTCGCCCGACATGGCAGGAATCCTGCGGCCTGGTCGAACCGGTGGCAGCGCTATCCATACCTGGTTTAATCGTGGGCCGTACCCTTGTAAAAACGGACGGGCCGGTGGTGGCCGTCCGAGTAATTAATATTAGCACAGAACCACGCACTATAGTGAGGGGCACGAAGGTAGCTGGCTGCACCCCAGTTAGAGAAGTCGCGTCAGTGAGGGGCGAGAACGTCCAGCCGAGCCGGCCCCAGGGGGAGCCTTCAATAAGTTATAGGAATTGGCCCGATCCCATTTGCGAGATGGTAAATCGTAGTAGTGTAGAGTTGGGAGGTACCCAGAGGGAGGCCTTACACAAACTGGTTGGGTCCCATTTGGACCTCTTCTCCTTGTCCACCGAGGATATTGGACGTACGGGCCTGGTGAAACATCAGATCCACACCGGTGAGGCCCGGCCTATTCGTCAGGCCGCCCGACGGCTCCCTTGGAGCAAGAGGGCGGAAGCTGACGAACAGGTTGAAAAAATGCTCGACGCAGGTGTGATCGAGCCCTCGGGAAGTCCTTGGATGTCACCTGTTGTGCTGGTCAAAAAGAAGGATGGGACCACGCGGTTCTGCGTGGACTATCGCCAGCTAAACAACGTGACACTCAAGGACTCATATCCCCTGCCAAGAATTGATGACACCCTCGATGCCGTTGCGGGCTCAAATTGGTTCTCGACTTTGGACCTCAAGAGTGGGTATTGGCAGGTGGAGATGGATAGGGCAGGGAAGGAGAAAACGGCATTTTCCACAGGTAAGGGACTGTATCAGTTTACTGTGATGCCGTTTGGTTTGTGTAACGCCCCCGCCACCTTTGAAAGATTGATGGAGCATGTACTAGGCGGCATGCCATGGCAATCATGCCTGGTGTACCTGGATGACGTCCTAGTACATGCCAAAACGTTCCCCCAGGCAGTAGCTAATTTGGACCAGGTGTTCGGGTGCCTCAGACAGGCAGGGTTGAAGCTGAACCCGAGTAAGTGCACTTTGTTTGCAAGAGAGGTGGCCTATCTAGGTCACGTGATCGGCCGCGAGGGGGTAAAAACGGACCCAGACAAAATTAAAGCGGTAGAGGAGTGGCCCGCACCACGTACCATCAAGGAGGTGCGGGGATTTTTGGGACTCTGCTCCTACTACCGGCGCTTTGTGGCAAAATTTGCGGAGTTGGCCCGTCCCCTCCACCGGCTTACGGAGAAGGGGACGCGATTTAATTGGACACGGGAGTGCCACGAGGCCTTCCAAAAATTGAAGGGGTGTCTAACATCCGCACCCCTTCTAGCTTACCCCACTAGTGACGGGGCATTTACCCTGGACACGGATGCGAGCCAGGAAGGATTGGGCGCAGTTTTGTCTCAGACACAGGAGGGCGTGGAGAGAGTGATTGGCTACTATAGTCGGGCCTTAAGTAGGCCCGAGCGAAATTATTGCGTCACTCGCAAAGAGTTATTGGCCATGCTGGCTGCCATGAACCATTTCCACCCGTACCTGTACGGGCGGAAATTTTTGGTTAGAACTGACCATTCCTCCTTGCAATGGCTCCTTCGGTTCAAGGAACCGGAGGGCCAAATTGCAAGGTGGTTGGAAAAGTTGCAGCAGTACGATTTTGATGTGGCCCATAGGGCCGGGAAGGCCCATGGTAATGCGGACGCACTCTCTCGGCGTCCTTGTCTGGGGGAAAACTGTAAATTTTGTGCGAGACACGAGGAGAGGGAGCAATTGGGCGATTCTGCCCCGATTCTCGTCGTCCGGGCAACCCGGGTGAGAGGGCCAATTTTGCCACTAACCGCGGACGAGGAATTTGGAGATTTGGCATGGAGCACGGCCCAGCAGGAGGATCCTGTCCTGGGGCCAGTGTTCAATTGGGTCAAATTGGGGCAAAGACCAAAGGGGGAAGAGGTCACCCCCCTCGGGGCGCAAACAAAGGCGTATTGGGCTCAGTGGCAGACCCTGGAATTGAAAGGCAACATCTTGTATCGCAAGTGGGTGGAGGTTCCCTCTGATAGAACTTCCTGGCTGGTGATAGTCCCTGACAAATTCAAGAACGTCATATTGCAACAGGTGCATGGTACCCGCTCCGGCGGCCATTTGGGCAGGACAAAGACAATATCTCGGGTCCGCCGGAGGTTCTATTGGGTGAATATGGGGCGCGACATACAGGACTGGTGTCGGAGATGCGACGCCTGTTCTGCCAAAAAGGGACCAGCACGGAGGATGAGGGCCCCCCTTCAATTACATCAGGTGGGGGCCCCCCTTGAGCGGGTGGCTATGGATATTCTAGGACCGCTGCCCCGCACCCGCCAAGGTAATAAGTATATCCTCGTTGTAATGGACTATTTCACCAAGTGGCCGGAGGCCTATGCCCTCCCCAACCAAGAAGCAGGGGTGGTAGCACAGGCCTTCGTAGAAGGATTTGTATGTCGGCACGGGATTCCACAGGAGCTGCACACCGATCAGGGACGAAATTTTGAGAGCCAATTACTAAAAGATGTGTGCAGACTCCTGTCAATTTGGAAAACAAGAACCACGCCCTTGCGGCCACAATCTGACGGGATGGTGGAAAGGTTCAATCGAACATTGATCCAACAACTGGCATTGTCCACCACCACCTGTCAGGATGACTGGGACGAACATCTCCCGTACCTGTTGATGGCCTACCGAACTAGCCAGCACGGGGCCACCGCATGCAGTCCAGCGTTGCTTATGTATGGGCGGGAGTTACGGGCTCCCGCCGACTTGCTATGCGGTCCCGTGCCAGACACCACGGATACACCGCCGAGGGAGGGTTACGCACGTCACCTGGAGGAAGGCATGGAGCGGGTCCATGCCTTCGCCCGCCGCCAGCTCCATCTGGCGGGGGCCAAGATGAAGCGCAGGTACGACGACCGGAGCCAGGGGAGTCAATACGCTCCGGGGATGAAGATTTGGTTCTTTAATCCCCGGAGGCGGAAGGGAAGGTGCCCAAAACTCACCTCCCCCTGGCAAGGCCCAGGAGTCGTCCTGTCGCAAATCTGTGACGTGGTCATTAAGATCAAAATGGGGCCACGGACCCCCCCTCGGATCGTCCATGCCGACTGGATAAGACCTTATGCCGGCGAGCAGGCGCCCTCATGGATCGCCTCGGCTCTAGATGCCGAGGCAGGACCCAGTACCTCTTGCGACGGGGGCTCGTAGCGTCAGAGGACTGGGGGGATGGTAGTGAGAGATGCCCCGATGTGGTGGGATGGCAACTCTGTCATCCCTCACGGGTGGGGGCAAATGCGCAATAGTTTATGGGGTGGCTATGTCAGCCATTAGGGTTTTAGCCCCATGACTCAATTGATCATAACATCTGAAATTATATATCGTGCTTCTGAAAACTGATTTGAACTCAACTGCAGGCAGAGGTGAGTGGACAAAATGTGGTTTCGAGGCTCGACGTGCAGGGTGGATCCTTAGCCTAGTAAATTAGTCCTTGAATGAATGTGCCAAACAGTAGATAAAATGCTCTCGACCCACGTACAGGAAAAACATGGCGCCAAACGCCTCCTTCACGAAGGGAATAATTAATTATATATCTTTGTAGTTTCAGTATGTCTCCTAAAGCAAGGACGTAACCTAACACCTCGGAAGAAATATAGACATTACATATACTTGATTGTAATGGTATTCAGCATGTGTATCCAATCATTCATCTACCATTTAGCCTAGTGTATGAGAATATTTTCTTCGGCCTGCGCTCAGGTCTGATATGTTTAGATAAAAAGCCAGAAAGGCGCAGCCTATCATTATGCTTACATCGTGTTGTCTAAATTTGACCTTCTGTAGGACGGGACAATGGGAGATGTTGTCCTTATGGTCCAGTAGTGCTATGTCTTCAGCGCAGATTCTTGTCTAATATTTTGCTATAAATGAAATGCCTTTCCACTTATTTTTCAGCGAGTGTCTTGAGGAATTGTCCGCTGCGTGTAGGCGGTACATTCTCGAGCCTCGCTCCACACGTGTGTATATAATCAATTTTATTAAACATTGTTGTTCTTCTTCTTCTGATTCTTCTTCTTCTTCCTTCCCTTGAGGTCTTCGACCGAGAGCTATGACAACCGAGCCAGGGAGGGCTTGGATAATTGTAGGGATCTAGCGAAGATGACATTAGGTAACGTTAAGTTTAGTTAGTGACTGATACCTGTAGTGGGGACGCAGGTAGATTAGTGTGGATTATAATGACGTGGGAGCGCAATAGTTTAAAGGGACGACTGGGAAGCGCAAGTTTCAGAGGGGAGTAGTTAGCTGAGATGATGCCGTGTGTGTGAGGATTGAACAGGTGAGAATGGAACAGGTGTGATTGCACAGGTGTGCAACTGAACAGGTGTGTGGAGCAGTGTATGAGGGAGTAGTGGTGATTGCGTGTTGTGTTGACCAAATGGTCCAGGAAGAAAGGAGGGTGCAGGTGGCACCAGGTGTGAGGGCACAGGTGTGCAACAACAGGTGTATGTGGCTGTGTGGAATAAATGGTAGTGTGGAATATCTGGAGTATTGGAATGGATGGTCGTGGAGTGAGAATGGTGGAAATTGTGGAGTGGAGTGGATGGTGCGAAGGTGTGAATGGGGGAAGAGTGGACCCCCATCACGGATACCCGGGGCGGGTAGTGTAAGTGTTAGGTAGAGGGTACAGGTAAATTGTGGTTGGATATTGGCATCTGTGGTGCGGGTGACAGAATGGTATTTGGATGGGTGCATTAGTGTTGTGGAAATGGCTGGGCGTGTAGCCTGTTAGTGTGTGTAGTTGGTTTGGGCACTCCACCACTGTAAGGATGTCGGCCAGGTGAGGCCGCAGGTGGGCTCTGGGAGCCGGTAGTAGTTGTTGTGGATGGGGCCCGAGGATCCGGAGGACGGACCCGGGTAGCCCAGTGCCAGAGGGCACCAAGTGGGGTGACAGAGCCAGGAGGGGCCTGCCCCAGTTAGATAGGTTAGGGTGAGGAGCAGGTAAGCTCGGGTGGCAACTGCAGTGGTGGAGGTGTGCAGGTGGGTAGACCTGCTGGGAGAGGTACACGTCGCAGCCCAGAAATTGTGCTAGAGCACCGGGAGATGAATCGGGGGAGTGAGACCCCAAATTGAGAAGCACCACAGTTTGGTCAATGGGAATTGGTTTTTTAGAACCCATAGTGTAAGTTGGCCAATGGATTGGCAGGGAGAGACCCCGGGTAGTGTAAAGTGTGTTAATGTCATTTAGAAAGTAGTTAGGACGAAGTCTCCTCGCACCATCTGCATCCACTCACCTGAGGTGACAGGTACTCCGCACCATGCCATGTTTAATTATTTTTTACTGTGCAAATGTTTGGATGGTGAGACGCATCATGACGTGGGTGTGACATTGTGCTTTGATGTTCCATCTCTCCCTCCTTATGAGGATTGATGATGAATTGGTAATGGCAAATTTTGAAGTAGAGGGATTGTGGAGACGAATTTGGTATAGGGGAAATATGGGGAAGACGTGACAGTAGTGACGAATTTGTAAATGTGTAGATTTTTGTACATATGGGGTACGGGCAAGGGTAGGGTAGGTGACAGGGGGGGTGACGTACGGTAGGGACGAGCTTTCTCACTTCGCCCTCCGTACGCATTTCGCCTTGCATTGCCTTATTGATGTGTACCCTTGTGACCTTACCCCTCGCTCAATTGTCTTTCCCCTTTTGTCTCCCACATGACCTGTGCGCCACTGGGTGCCGAGGGGAGCGTGCGTGGGTCGGCCATTGTGCGCCCGAAATTCCCAGAACCAGCTGTCTGCATCGATGCACCACATTATGGACCACATGTCTGTGGCCGAGCACCACCTATGGACCCCATGGGTTGGGGCATGGCCCCTCTGCTGGAACCGGCCATGAGGGCCCGAAATCTTGCTGGCGGACCTTGGCCACAGGGCACCGATGCCCCACAGGTGAACCACACGTAGTCGGCCCTGTGGGCCATAAATAAAGCAAATAAAAAGGACACATTGGGCACACTTTATTGAAAATAGGCCGCCAGTAAGCAAAGCAAAAGAATGACAACATCTGGAAGAACAAATAATAATAACCAGCAGAGGGAGCCGAAGAGCAAGAGACCACCTGCAGGGTTAGGGGTTGTTGATTTTATTTTTGTTGAACATTGATGAACAATGGTGACTGCACCGATTGGTGCTTGGGCTTGTATTGGTGCGTTTTTTGGGTGCGTTCATGGTGCGTCGATGCAGAGCAGACTGTCTCCCCCCCAGAAAGAACAATTACAGGTCCTGGGTTAGTTTTGTAAATAAAAGTAGCGTCAAGTGTAAATAATGCTTCCCACCGTCAGTGTATAGTTTGAAGACCATTCCGTAATTCGGTTAACTGTGGGCGTAAGTCTGTTAGGCAGGGTGCAATGGAGCAGCGGGACACATTTATTTATGTTTTAAAACTGTCGCACTCAGGGTCAGGTTAAAAGTAGAGGGAACTACACCTACGTGCCACACTAAGGTAAAAGTAATAGGCCCGGGACGTGCCTAAGGGGAGGAGGGTGCAGTGTTGTGGATATGAGAATGTTTTTTTATTTTATTGTTGTGGTAAAATGTTGTTGTAAAAGGTTGTTGTAAAATATCACCCCTCCTCCCTCCGTTTGTGGTTGTATAAAGGTCAAAGGGCGTTCCCGTAGTTAGTCCATAAAACATACATGCAGGACACGATATATCTTTTTTTGACAGTTATATCCTTATTATGTGTATTAGCGTAAGGCTGTGTCTTCCATTAATTGAAATACTCCATTGCACCAGTGAAAGAGAATAGATCCCCTTTCCTTCCCATCCCCAAAATCTCCATTTCATATTACATCCCCTCTCGTCATTGCCGAGCCTCGATTGCCCATATTACCTCCCCTCCAATAACCGCCATTGACCACGAGGCTCGAGTCGGGGAAGAAAGGCGTGTCTCCACCTCGTCATAGAGGGGAGGAGTGAGCCAGCCCCACTCGACCAACCATGAGCCAGGGGTTTGGCTAGAGAGGGCGGAGGAAGAGCGATCGGGGAGGTTCGCAAAGGTTGAGGGGCGGGGGCCTATATAACCCAAGGCAGGGCGTGTCCAGGGAGAGATGCGTTTTTACAGAGGAGAGCAGAAGACAGAAAGGCCTGGAGCTGGTCACAAGGAGTTGGTCTGAGTTGGTCTGAGTGCCTGAGGAGGGTCAGTGGTTGCGTTGGTAAGGAGTCGGTGGTCAGTTGGTTGCGGTGAGGAGTCGGTGGTGAGGAGTGAGAGAAACAAGAAAGAGTTGAGGGTTTGGACCAGACGAGTGGGACAAGGCCTGGCAAAGCACGCGACGAAAACAGCAGCCAAAACAGCAGCCAAAACAGCAGCGTGGGGCCTGGCCTGAACGGCGGCTGCTAAACGCGCCGGTTGTGCTGCGGGACCCCCTTGGACCTCCCTCTCCCTCCAGCCATCCACATCCTGCCATTCCTGCAATTCCCCGCGTGAGTCAGTGTCTTTTGTTTGTTCTGTCCTGGGTTAATTAAGTCTGTAGATAAGCTAAAATTTGCACTGTGTCACCTGCGTCTTATGTGTTGTAAACAAAACTTGATTGCTTGCTTTTTGCTTGTGTGTAAATAGTAAATAAATTCAGTAGTATTTCCAAACCTTTCTTTGCCTTCGTTTTCCTCTTTGCATTCGTTGCCTTTGTCTTTTCCCTATTGACTAGCTGTGGTGCGACCTGGCCAACGTTTGGGTGGAATCGGGTGAGTCGGGGATCCTGTTAGGTCGCGGTTAAATACACCACCGCTCGGTCATCATAACATCTAAACCGCGATCTGTAACAATATATATATATATATATATATTGTTACGGATCGCGGTTTAGATGTTATGATGGGCCGAGCGGATGGTCCAACCGCGACCGTTACAGGATCCCCAATTGGCCCGATTCCACCCGACGTTGACCAGATCGCACCGCAGATATTCAATCGGGAAACCTCTAAAGCGACCGAAAGAGAAGGAAAAGAGAAAAAGACAGAGTACGGAGGAAGAACAGATTTATTATACACACACAAGCAAGAAGAAAGAGCGACCAAAATTATTTACAGCAATGGATGGAAGAAGCAGTCACACAGTGCATCGTTCGCTTATACTACTCAATTTACTTAACCCCAGGACAACGATTAGGACAGACGACGTTCACACTTACACGGGGGATATTGCAGGCAGGTATGGCTTGGGGTGGATTGCTGGAGAGGGAGGCAGGGTCGGAGGCAGCAGCTCTCAATTCCTCGCGTTTTTGGCGGGAAAACCCTCCGTCGCGTATCCGCTGCCGATGCTGTAGACGTCACGCGCTGGCTCGGTCACACCTGCTCCTCTCCTTCTGGTGGAGCCGTCTCCCTCCTCTCAGCGCGTCTCTCCAAAGCTGGTTTCCTCTCCGAGTACCTCTCCTCTTTGGCTTGGAGCGTCTCGCATCTCACCGCTCACAGCTCCTCTCGTATGTCACCTCTTCGCTCATCTCTTGAAGCAGTCCCTTCCAGCCGCTTTTATTACTCCGGGCGGAATCAAGCCGCCGGCTGCGAGGGCACGCCTACCGGGTCGCTAACCGCGGTGCTGGTTGGCTGTTAGGGCTGTCCGATTACTCCTTTTCATCATGACGACGTGCCACGCCTGTGAGTTGGCGGCTCCTACCCCCCCCCCCCCTCTTCTCCGAGATGAGCACATGGGCAATGGCGGCTTGCGGGATTGAACGCCACTCGCACCGCTTTTGAAAGGAACTTTGGGAGAGCGGAGATGATTGGGGAAATTGAAAGGGCCTACGCTTATTTCGTTTGATACAATGCAGAGTCAATCTAGTGGGAAACACATATTTAGCCTACATGGAATAAGGAAATACACTATTTAAAAAGATATATCGTGGCCTGTGTGTAAGTTTCATGGAATTAACTAGGAGGACGGCTGCGACCATTATTTACATTACGAGGGTGTTACACACAACAAAACCATACTTTTCACATTCGTTACACTTCCTCCAAAATTGTTACACTTCTCAAAAACCGTTACACTTCTCAAATTCGTTACACTTCTCAAAACCGTTACACTTCTCAAATTCGTTACACTTCTCAAAACCGTTACAATATATATATATATATATATATATATATATATATATATATATATATATAAAGCAAAATATAAACAAAAGATGAGCCACATACATGAACTGTTGTGGCATCTGATGGCTACATAACTGCTTGGGCTTCTTTACAAAAACCTATTTTAGTATAACTCATTGTTCTAAATTGAAAGATTCAATTGGAGTGCTGCTTGACGGGGGGATGAGAATTTTCTGAAAAATCTGATAAATGAATGGATGTCCCTGTGAAGTTGTGGTATTGGGTGGAGGTGGATTCTCTTTCACCCCAAGGTCAGAATTCCTCTTGGCAAGTTGGCAAAGTGGAACAAAAAGCACCAATAGGGAACCAAAAGTGAATCACTGCCAGCAAATCAGGAAAATTGATGTAACAAGCCATGCGGCTGCAAAATTGATCCACAAAAACTGAGCCTCCGACTAAATCACCCACTGCATCATACGTCTGCAGACATACGTCTGCAGAAAGAAAGATGAACGTCTTCTGGTGCAGTAAAATAGCGTTGGTAAGAGGGTTCAGCAAGCTGGGGTTGTAAGGTCGAGACAAGGCTCTGATGGATGGGTCCACTGAGCCATGGTACAGGGAGCTTACTCGCAAACTTCCACTATTGTAGGACTTGTCAGGTAAGTGGGAGAGCAGCTAGTCCAGCAGTAGTGAGTATAAATGTAAACTAAACTAGAAAGAGTAATCACAGATTGCAGATCCTCGTCAGGACTTGTTTTGGATGGTGTATTTTGTGTGGCAAATAAATGGAAGGATGTACTAAATGAAAGGTCATTCAGTGCAAATGAAAGGACTAAATGGTCTAGTTGTGAAGGTCGAAAAGTGTGAAGATCAAAAGGTCTGAAAACGTCCAAATGGGTAAAAGGATCAAAATGGTCGAAAGGCTCTGAAAAGCTTGAAGGGGTCTAAAGGGTAAAATTTAAGGTCGAAAGGGTCGGAATCGTCTCAAGGGGTCTAAAGCGTCTTAAACATCTAAAAAGGATCTAGAGGTTAAAGGGGTTTCAAAGATATTAAAAGGTCTGAAAGGTGGGAAGGTCTAAGGTTTAAAAGTTACACACTTTTAAAGTGTAGAAAGGAGTCGAAGGATTCTTAGCGGTCTTCAGGGTTCTGAAGAATCTAATGGGATCTTTGGGAGTCTAACAAGTCAGGTAAGTTCAGGAGTCTTAGGGATCTAACAATGCATTAAGTGTCTAAGGATCCTAAGGGGTCTAAAGGATGTAAATGTCGAATGGTGTCTGGAGGATCTAAAATGTCAAACGAGTTTAAAGGGTCTTCAAAGTTCTGCAGGAACTCAGCAGTCTAAAGGGTCTAATCCTCTAATGGTTTAAAAGGTATGTTCCAATACTACATAATAGTCAGGTTCACTATGTTTTTTCGTTCAAAATCATGGTAGATTAGCAAACCTATACATTTTTGGAAACGTTATTACATGGAAAATCTGAAAATCAATGTTTACATTTGCCAATTCCGACCAATTCGATTCGACCAATTCAATCAATCGACCAATTCGACCATTCGACCAATCGCTTCGATCGACCATTCGACCATTCGACCGATTCGATTCATCGAATTAGATTCGATCGACCATTCGACCAATTAGATTTGCCAATCAATTTGACCGACCTTTGCTTGTGTGGAACGGACTGTGAAAACGATGCGGACTATATTGTCGGATACGACACACAGGACAGTGATGACGAACTCTAAATGGCATATTCTGTAATCGTGTATGTTTGATGCCATTGACTGCCTGTGTATATTTTGTCATTGACTGCCTGTGTAGATGTGAAGTTATACTGACTGCATGTGTATATATGATTTTGCTGACTGCCTGTGTATGTTTGGTGATATGAATTATTGTGACACATTTTGATGTTATTAACTGCCTGTACAAAATGATAACATGTATTTGATTATGCAACTTATCGCGAATATAAAGACAGTATTTTGCAATTCAAAACCTTTGATTCGTGTCTTACCATTCCCCATAGCACTAATTTGATACTTTCATTGGATTCCTTGTCCCTGAAAATATAGGTTTAGTATATTTTAAAAAGTTTTTAGGGTAATTAGAGGCAGAAATAGAACAAAATATGTATTTTACAGTGGCCATTTTGAAAATCCAAAATGGCCGCCATACAGGTATCTCTCCAAATGTAAACATTGATTTTTAGTTTCCTTATGCTATAACCTTTCCAAAAATGTATAGGTTTGCTAATCTACCATGATTTTGAACGAAATATAATTTATTGACATAGTGAACCTGACCAATTAATAAACGTCGTCACAGTGAAACTGACATTCAAACAGCACATAATCAAGAGACATATATTATATCATTATATCAACATTATCATTATTATTTGCCTCTTCCCGGAGGAGACTATAGGTTCGCTCTCCGTCCCACATGTGGTTTTGTGCACTTTTCCCATACCTATTGACATATTAAACTGAAACTTGGTACTTGGCTTTATGATGACAAGTTACAGAACAAGTTCGAGTTTCGGGGCGTTTCGCCAATTTTTCACGGAGTTAGGCCCTTTTTACTTGGACCAAGAACATTCATGGGGACCGGTAGGGAACATGTATTGCAAAGCATGTCTCCCTCTTGTTATCATTATCATTTGCAATATTGTCATTATCATTACCATTGTCATTATGTATCATTACGTACCGTTGTCGTTATTATTGGTGATCTCTCATGGTTAGAACATTGTCAATCGATGGTTTTTAAAAGGATAACAGCGCCTCTACTTCCTTCGACTGCCGAAATCATTTCGGGTTGATAAACCATGATAAGGGTTTTCTTGCTTCAGTGAGTGAGTGTTATATTGTACGGTTACTGTGTTTGGTTTAGTGGTGTTAAAAAGGCGATTCAGCAAAATTGCAGAGAGCAGCAAAACAGGATGGAAAGATCCTCGGAGAAAAGATAGACGTATGTGTCATCTCTCATGATCGAGTTTTAATGAAGGTAAAGCGCGCTGATTTGTATATATGGATCTACACTCGGAGATGGCGACAGGTGGTGGGATGTGTTTTTATAAGTTATGAATTGTGAGAAAATGACTGTTTAAAACCTCGAGTAAGGTGCAAATTTGAAAAAATGTGATCCTATAAAGTTTTGGCGCGATTAACCTCGGGAGTTCAGAGGAATTGGGTTACAAACAAACAAACAAATGAAAAATCACTCATAGAGCGACACTTGGCAAAACAGAACAAAGTAGAATGGCACTCAGTAGAGCATCCTTTTGACCTCAAAAATAATTAGTGGTTGAATTCACTGACCTGATATGCAAATCGTCTTCAAAGTTTAAGTTAATCTGATGAAAATTGACAACTTTAGAAATCTGGCCAATGTTGACCTCAAAAATAGTTAGTGGTTGGTTTCAGTAAGCTGATATGCAAATCCTATTCAGTTTTCAAATCAATCAGATGAAAATTGAGGATTTTAGAAATTTGAAATTGTTGACCTTTGGCCTATGTTGACCTTTTGGCCTATGTTGATCTCAAAAATAGTTGCTGGTTGAATTCAGTTCGCTGATATGAAAATCCCATTCAAATTCAAAGTCAATTGCACATCCGCAAAACTAACACATGCGCCAAACAAGCACATCCGCCAAACGAACACATCCACCAAACAAACACTTGCGCAAACAAACACTTGCGCCAAACTGATACATCCACCAAACTAACACATCCACCAAACTAACATATGCGCCAAATTAACACATCCACCAAACAAACAAATCCGCTAAACAAACACATCCGCCAAACTAACACATCCGCCAAGCAAACACATCTGCCAAACAAACACATGCCCCAAAGAAACACATCCGCCAAACAAACACATGCGCCAAACAAGCACATCCACGAAACTAAAACATCCACCAAACAAACACATCCACCAAACTAACAAATCCACCAAACAAACACATCCGCCAAACTAACACATCTGCCAAACTAACACATCCACCAAACAAACACATCCGCCAAACAAACACATGCGCCAAACAAACACATCCACGAAACTAAAACATCCACCAAACAAACACATCCGCCAAACTAACAAATCCACCAAACTAACACATCCACCAAACTAAGACATCCGCCAAACTAACACATCCGCCAAACTAACACATCCGCCAAACAAACACATGCGCCAATCTAACACATGCGCCAAACAAACACATGCGCCAATCTAACACATGCGCCAAACTCACACATCCGCCAAACAAACACATACGCCAAACTAACACATCCGCCAAACAAACACATGCGTCAAACAAACACATCCGCCAAACTAACATATCCACAAAATAAACACATGCGCCAAACTAACACATCCGCCAAACAAACACATCCGCCAAACAAACACATGCGCCAAACAAACACATTCGCCAAACAAACACATGCGCCAAACTCATACATCCGCCAAACAAACACATCTGCCAAACAAACAAATCCGCCAAACTAACACATGCGCCAAACTTATACATCCGCCAAACAAACACATGCGCCAAACTCATACATCCGCCAAACAAACACATCCGCCAAACAAACACATGCGCCAAACTCACACATCCGCCAAACAAACACATGCGCCAAACTAACACATCCGCCAAATTAACACATGCGCCAAACTAACACATGCGCCAAACTAACACATCCGCCAAACAAACACATCCGCCAAACAAACACATCCGCCAAACAAACATATCTGCCAAACAAACACATCCGCCAAACTAACACATCCGCCAAACAAACACATCTGCCAAACAAACACATGCCCCAAACAAACACATCCGCCAAACAAACACATGCGCCAAACAAGCACATCCACGAAACTAAAACATCCACCAAACAAACACATCCGCCAAACTAACACATCCGCCAAACTAACACATGCGCCAAACTAACACATCCGCCAAACTAACACATCCGCCAAACAAACACATACGCCAAGCTAACACATCCACCAAACTAAGATATCCGCCAAACTAACACATGCGCCAAACAAACACATCCGCCAAACAAACACATCCGCCAAACTAACACATCCGCCAAACAAACACATACGCAAAACTAACACATGCGCCAAACAAACACATGCGACAAACTGATACAGTGGACCATCTACCTGGACCTTCCACCCTACCAGCTACAATCCCCGTGTGAGTGTGTATGTTTGTCTGGGGTCATAAGTTAAGACTGTTTTTAAGACTGCCCTGTGTCCTGCTTCTTCTTCTTCCTTTCTTGTATATTCCTTTTGTTTCCTCTTCCTTTCTGTATATTTGTGAATAAATTACCTTGTTCTTTCTTGGTTTTCCCCAATCCGATCGCATCCGTCCTTTCTCTCAATTGAGTACCTGTGGCACGATTAGGAACCGCTACAATCGGGTTGGTCTTTGTTAACGGCCCGAGTCGCGGCTCGCTTCGCTCGGCTTATCCACTAACGCTGCGGCTCGGGTGGGAGTTATCTCCTTGCTTTACGGCCGGTGGTAGTACTTAGGTAATTGGACTAAGACTGACCCTACCCTACTTACCACCGACCGGAACGAACGTTATAACTTCCCAGGACTCGGGACGGCCAGCTAAAAAGACAAGGGGATTAACCCCACCCTTGATAAGGGGAGCGCCGACTCCCGAGATCCGTAACAATTGGTGTCAGGAGTGGGATTTGGACCCAACCCAAATTTTTTTTATCTGGAAAAATTTGGTCAAAATTACGAGCGGCCAAAATTTAGTATTAAAAACCAAATTAAAATCGTGCCATGGATAGTCAAGGCGGTCGGATGCCGGTGGGAGTAATGAATAAGGAAAAATTGATAATCCAGGGCCAAGAGGGAGAGTTGGTAATGGAGGTTGGAAAGGGTACAGCAGTGGAGGTAGCTGGCAAAGTAAATGGCGGCCTCTCGTACGTGACGGTGATAGCCGGGCCTGCAGTGCCAATGGACTGGGGCCTGTTGATGGTGCATTTCAGTGCATCTATGAGGGGTGACAGTACGGGATTTGATGCAATGATGGCTACCCAGGGGATCGACATGGAAAAAGTGAGGCACGAAGCAAGGTACAACCCGGATGGATTTCAGGAGCAAATAAACGCCACGGTGAAAAGAATAGAGAAAGACATAGACTGCGGGTCGAGCGGAAAGGGCGCATTTGTACACGACGAGGTAGTGCGGTGTGAGGAACGCGGGAAAAGCGAGGTTGAGCCAAGCACAGCCGGGTGGACGGGTATAGAAATCGCGACCCGGGGTATGGGGAAGTCGGCGACCGCAGAATTAAAAAAAAAAAATTTTTATTAGCGCCAGCGGTCGTCGAGAAAAAAGGAAATAAAATCGAACAAATAGTGGAAATTGGGATTGGAGAGACGGCAGGCATAGAGGCATTATCGGAGATAGAGATGGAATTGGTACAAAGTCCATGTTCACATCATGATGCCGTACTTGCGAATCCTTATAAAGATTTGCAGGTGCGTGTGGAGAAGAGGATCCCGAAGGTAAGCCGGGCTGTATATGGCACGAAAAGATTTGGCGCGAGAGGATGTTTTAGGTTTCGGGCGCTCGTAGAAGGTCCGTGGTGCGCTGTGTGAGTGGAAATGGCGCGCGTGTGCGAATGGCGCCAGAGCGCGAGTGTGTTACCGAGTGCGAGAGTGAATGCACCTCGGAGTGTATGTGTGATGAATGTGATACAGAGAGCGAGTTGATTGTGGAACGTGTGCGGGAGCACACCAGAGCGCGTTATTGGGTGTGCAAAAGAGTGCACACCCGTGGGTAAGGGTACGCTGAGTGGGTATGTGCAAGAGTGCACCCCCGTGAGTGTTACGGAGTACGTAAGGGAGGAGAGGTGTGTAACCGAGGAGTGTGTGATAACAGAGTGTGCGAGGAGAATGAGTGCGCAAGAAGGTGTGCGAGGAGAATGAGTGCGCAAGAAGGTGCACGAGAGAGGTGTGTAACAGAGTGTGTGAGTGTGCCTGGGTGGTGTGCACGAGAGAGTGCGGTGGCGGAATTGACAGAATGCATGGAGTGTATGGAGACGCCTGGATGTGCGAGTAAGAAACGGAACGCATGGTGTGAGCATGCGAGTGGAGCATCGATGTTGACTGGGGCAGTGGTTAGGCCGACGTATAGCCGACGCGAGCTCTCGGGGCGCGGTGTTCTTTGTGTGCTGTGGGGGCCGGCGGAGATATTTGCCGCGTCGCTCCTGCAAGGAGCGCGGTGCACGATTTGGGCCGGGCCCCGCCCTGCACGGCCGGTGCCGCGTTTTGCCAGGCAAGGCGACCGGCCCGGTTCGAGGGGATGTAGGAGGGTTCGGAGCGGTGCCCCCTTGCGGTGGCGGTGCTCTGGCCGGGGAAGGCTGGGCAACCGCGCATGGGAGCGAAAGGCCCTGCGCGTAGGGATGGTGCCTGGAGTCTTGGACCAAGTATGCCTCCTCCCCTGAATCGAATGCCGGATGGACCCAACCTACAGGAGACAGACCACCCGTATGCATTGCTCGGTTTTTCGAAACCGAGCTGTAAAAAGGCATTTCCACCCCGAGAGGCTCAGAGTAGTGGACGATTGGTAATAGTAGTAGTAATGGCGATAGTGATGTAGAGGGATGGTGGACCTACCATCCCTCATCATATTGGGGCAAAGGAGCTGTAGGTTTATGGGGTGGCAGTACAAACTAGCCCGGGAGGGTTAGGATAATGGTTAGGGAACTAGAGATGACTATAGGTGACCAAGATTTAAGTAGTGACATTGTACCTGTAGAGGGGACGTAGAGTAGAGTAGTTGGTTGATAATGACGTGGGATGTGCAGTAGTAATAAGGGATGACGGGGAAGCACGAGTTTTAGGGGAAAAGCATGTAGTTAAATGATGCTGTGTGTATGAGAATCTTTGTGGTGAGCGTGATGAAATGAGGAATTGGAATGGAAGTCCTTATAGTGCTGGTTAGCAAATGAGGCAATGCTCATGAAAGATGTGTGTGTGTGTGCGAAAATGGATGAGCAGAGTATTGTGGACAAGTGTAAGTGTATTGAGTGATTGCCTTGCATAGAGTGCAAGTGAATAAATGGTATGGAATAAATGGTCTGGAATGGATGGTGTGGAGTAAATGGTGTGTGGAATGAGTGGGGTGGAGTGTATGGTGCGAAGGAGTGAATGGCGGAAGGATGGACCCCTTCACGAATACCCGGGGAGGGTAGTTTAAAAGTAGGTAGAGGGAGTAGGTAAATTGTGGTGGATATTGACATCTGTGGTGCATGTAGTAGTACAGAAGTGTTTTGTTGGGTGCATAAGTGGATGGAATGGCTGGGCGTGTGGCCTGTTAGTGAGTGTGGTTAGTTGAGCACTCCGCCACTGGTAGACTGTCGGCCAGGTGAGGCCGCAGGTAGGCTCTGGGAGCCAGGTAGTAGAGTTCAGTGGGGCCCGTGGATCCCGAGAGAGGACCCGGGTATCCCGATGCCAGAAGGGGCATTAGTGGGGTAAAGGAGTCAGAGGGCCTTCCCCAGGTTAGGGTGAGGAGCTAGGTAAGCTCGGGTGGCAACTGCAGTGGCGGAGGTGTGCAGGTGAGCGGACCTGCTGGTGAGCCACACGACCCAGCCCCGAAATTGTGCAAGGGCACAGTATAGAAAAATCGGGGGAGTGAGACCCCAAATTGGTAGAGCACCACAGGGATGGTCAAGGGGAATTGGTTTTTAGAACCGCATAGAGTAAAGTGGCCAATGGATTGGCAGGGCAAGACCCCGGGTAGTGTACAGTGTTAATGTCATTTAGAAATTAGTTAGGAGGAAAATCTCTTCGCACCATCCGCATCCACTCACCTCGGTGCCCAATGGCTTCAATGTGTAGTTTGAAGACCATTCCGTAATTCGGTTAATTGTGGGCGTGAGTCAGTTAGGTAGGATGCAACGCAGCAGGTGGGACATATCTAGTGTTAAAACTGTCGCACTCAGGGTGAGGTTAAAAGTAGAGGATAACCACACCTGTGTGCCACACTAAGTTAAAAGATAGTTCCTTTTGTTTCGGCTGGGGTTGAGCCTGGAAAAAGGGAGGGTGCAGCCAAGTGAAAGGTAATGTTAAATGATCCCTGACCCTATTCCTTTGTGGGTGTAAGGAAGTGTGTTAGGCCTCGCCAAAAAAATATATATACATATACATATTGTTGTGGTTTTAGAACCCACACTTTTGTAAATAAATAATCACTTGTAAATGTGACATTAAAGGTTAAAGGTAGCACCCTTAGTTAGGCCACAGCAACACGTAGGCCACCTTAGAAATTCCAGTTATTTCATTATTATGTGTTTTAGTTAAGGCCGTGTTTCCAATAGTTGAATCTGCGTTGTATCAATCAAATAAGGAGAAGGTCCCATTTCATTTCGTCCATTTTGCGACCTCCCTCTCCAAGCGCCGCCGTTACGCGCCTTGCCAGCAGCGTTCGCTGCATTAGCACTCGCTCAAGCGCCGCCATTAACCATGCGGTCGGCCCGAGGAAAAAGGGGGCGGAACACCAAGCAGAAGGTGGGGCCTGTCAACCAGCCGTCAAAGGCGTGGCCGGTAAGCCTTCACCAGCCAACCAAGGCTGAGGCAAGATCACCGATGGGCGTGGCTTTTTGGCTGGCGGAGTGATCTGGGCACGCGTTATATAAGCGCGAACGCAAAGCCCTTTTACGGACTGCAGGACTTATTCAGCGGCGCTCATTTGGAAGGACTGGTGAGAGAGCGCGCATTGTAACGGACTTGAGGGCTTGGTTGGACTTGTTGGAGGCGCGCGCATTACAACAGAGGATTCACTCGCTGGCGCTGATAACAAACTTGAGAGGGAGTGCGTTTGGCACGCTGGTACAGTTATTACGTACGCTGAAGGACACCAGCCTCCCCCCCGCTATATGTAAGGTCCGCTCGCGTCTAACGATACGCGGAGCTGCCTGCTGGGTTTCGCCCACGGAACCGGAGCCTGGACGGAGTCGACTGGAGCCTGGACCATCTACCTAAAGCTTCCACCCTACCAGCTACAATCCCCGTGTGAGTGTGTATGTTTGTCTGGGATCATAAGTTAAGACTGCTTTTAAGACTGCCCTGTGTCCTGCTTCTTCTTCTTCCTTTCTTGTACATTCCTTTTGTTTCCTCTTCCTTTCAGTATATTTGTGAATAAATTACCTTGTTCTTTCTTGGTTTTCCCTGGTGTTAGAACCCTGGTGTTGGGCTAGCGGCTAGGGTGCCAGCTTAGGATCCTAGGATCCTGGGTTCGAATCCCGGTCGATCGCCGAATTAACGCCAGGGGGGTTGACTCAGCCTGTCATCCTTCCGAGGTCGGCTAATTGAGTAACAGTTCACTGGTAATTCCCTGCTTGTCGTAAAAGGCGACAAAAAGGGTTGGCGGCAGGAAGGGCATCCGGCCGTAAAACATTGCTTCAAAAAGGGGACCATAAAAACAACAACAACCACGGTCCCCGAAAAAGGCCAACCCCCGCTTTGCGGGGAAAAATGGCCTCTAAAGGTTTTTTTCTTTTTTTTTTTCTTTCTTGGTTTTCCCCAATCCGATCGCATCCGTCCTTTCTCTCAATTGAGTACCTGTGGCACGATTAGGAACCGCTACAATCGGGTTAGTCTTTGTTGACGGCCCGAGTCGCGGCTCGCTTCACTCGGCGTATCCACTAACGCTGCGGCTCGGGTGGATTCACTCGCCTTGGGAGTTATCTCCTTGTGGGAGTTATCTCCTTGCTTTACGGCCGGTGGTAGTACTTAGGTAATTGGACTAAGACTCGACCAACAACCATACTTACCACCGACCGGAAGGAGCGTTATAACTTCCCAGGACTCGGGACGGCCAGCTAAAAAGACAAGGGCATTAACCCCCCCCCCCCCCCCTGATAAGGGGAGCGCCGACCTCCGAGATCCGTAACTATATATATATATATATATATATATATATATTAGGGTGGCCCTTATTTTCCAACTTTTTAAAAGTTTATCTCCCACCGCCCTATCTTGTTCCAATTAACAAAAAAGCAATCTATGCAAAATTTTAGCTCAATCGGACAACTGCAAGGCGACCCTCATCGACCGTGAAGTTTTGACATTTTCGCCCAGAAACTCATTTTTTCAGATAATTTTTCAATAAATATTTTTTAACTCTTTATATAAATTTCTATTTAATTAAAACCTTTTTTAGAGTTATTATAGGTATCAGAAGCATAAGTGACAGTAAATATAATGAAGAAGGCAACTTGCAAAGCTGGGGACCTCGAGCAGCTATAGGGCAAACTATAGGAAGAAGTAACACTGAAGCGCACTGCAATGGAAACTGCCAGGAAAAAAAGATCTTTTGAAGAAATGGAACAAAATTTTGCTACTGATCAATTTACTACATTGGAAACTGATGATTCAACATCAAGCAGCCAAAGCAGTGATAGTGGTGACGACAGTCAAAATTCCTCTGTCATCGTTCAACAATTATCAGCAACAACAACCGCAGCAGCAGCAACAGTTCCAGCAACTTGAGGTACATTGCAGTTTTTTACTCCCCGTCTCTCTGAAGTTTTTGATAGGTGCAAAATTACTGACAGAAATGGGCGTTTACATATTAATGGCTGCTGCAGAGGCTTTCGGGCGTGATACTGAGAACCTGATAATAAATCGCACTTCTTTTCAACGCCTTAGAAAAATTTTTAGAGAAGAGAGACACACAGAAATACAGCACAAATTTAAAATGAACGACTGTAAAGAATTAGTGTTGCACTGGGATGGAAAGCTGCTTCCAGCACTCACAGGCGTTGAAAAGGTTGATAGACTGGCAATAATAGTAACTTTTCAAGGCAAGGAGCAATTGTTGGGTGTACCTGAAATTCCAACATCTTCAGGAGAACAGCAAGCCATGGCTGTTTACCAAGTAGTCGAGAAGTGGGGTATAACCGAGAAAATTCAGGCACTTTGCTGTGATACGACAGCAAGCAACACAGGTCGAATAAATGGTGCATGCACAAATCTAGAAAAAATGTTCAATCGTGACCTGTTGTACTTCCCTTGCCGTCATCACATGTTCGAGTTAGTTTTGAGGAGCTGTTTCGACACACTGATGGGTACAACTTCTGGTCCAGACATGTTGCTATTCAAAAGATTGAGAGAAACCTGGACGAAACTCAACAAGAAGATTTACATAACTGGTACCAATGAAGTGTCTGATGATGTCCGCTCTACCATTCTTGGATTTCTTGAATATCACCTTTCGATGAAGAAACAACAGCGAGATGATTACTGAGAATTGTTGGAGTTAACGATGATCTTTCTTGGCGGCATTCCAAAGAAAGGAATATCGTTTCGTACACCAGGAGCTGTAAGTCATGCTAGGTGGATGGCAAAAGCAATTTATGCATTCAAGATATACATGTTTCAAGATCAATTTAAGTTATCTCGTGGGGAGAAGAACTCTTTAAGAAGAATATGTATTTTTCTTGCTCAAGTGTACGTTCGAGCCTGGTTTCTGTCATCAGAAGCAATTAAAGCACCTTATCATGATTTCCTATTCATGCGTCAACTGATAAATTATCAGGATATTGATCCAGAAATCAGTAAGGCTGCTGCGAAAAAGTTTTCCAATCACCTCTCGTACTTAGCTCCCGAAAATTTGGCTCTATCCTTATTTGACGACGCTGTTCCAACAGAGGTTAAGGCAAATATGGCTCAAGTTATGCTGCAAGCAGACAAAGATGAAGAAGACGAAGAAAAAGAAGAAGAAGAAAAAAATCAACTGAAGAGGTACATTCTGCACCAAAATGACTTTCCTTCCTTTACAAACATCGAGTTTACGTCTTTTGTAACTCCTGGTACAAAAACTTTCTTCACGAGATTTTCTATCAGCACCGATTTCCTCGACAAAGACCCTTCAACATGGAAAGATGATCCTGGCTACAAAAATGGACTTGAAAAACTTGAGAAGACAGTTGTTGTGAATGACGTTGCAGAAAGAGGTGTCAAACTCATTCAGGAATACAATAACATTCTCACAAAAGATGAAACTGAGAAACAATTTGTTTTACAGATCGTTACCGAAAACCGTAAAACATACCCAACTGCAACTATACACAAAGAATTAAGTTAAGCACCCCTACACAAAGAATTAAGTTAAGCACCCCCTAATCCTGTCCTGAACCTGAACCCCCTCGAGCACGTTTGGGACATGTTGGGACGACAAATTGCGAAGATGGTCCCTCCAATAGCCAATCTGGATGAATTGGAACGTGCATTACATCGGGAATGGAACAACCTGCCACAGCAACGCATACGACGGCTTACAGGGTCTATGAGACGTAGGGTTGAGTCAGTGATCCGATCACGTGGGTCCTACACACGTTATTGACGCAAAGATCGCTAGAGGTCTTCTCAGAACAATGACTGTACGTTAGAAAACATAAACGTCATCCACACTGTCCGTGATGGACCTATAGCTCCATACTTAAATTGAGGTGAAAATATGCCTAAAATTCCCAAAAATTTTCACCTTAAATTATTCAGAATAAAATATTGAAAACGGCATGATTGTTATGTTTTTATGTGACCATAATATCACTTCTCCAGAAAATATAGCAATATCATGGGTATATTACACTGTTTTGACGACAACAAACTTGTAATGTGCGAGGTTGTAAAAAAACGGGGGGGGGTGCTTAACTTAATTCTTTGTGTATAAATCCTCTCTTATGCAAAAATAATGTTCTATATCCAGTGTTCAGTGTTCACATTATGATTTTGATTCTATAAAAGATATTGTTGTAAATAAAAATGTGATTCTCTTATAGAAGTTGTGTTTTATTAAGAAAACCTTATATTTCTTAATTTTTTGATGTTATTTCAGGAATTTTTCAAATTAACTATATGTAAATTTGGTTCAAAACGTTTTTAAACATTTGCTGGGGTTGCCTAGATATGTCCACATAAATTTCTTCAAGAAGAAAACATAAAATAGTCGAGATAAAGAACAGTATAGCGCTTTTAAACG
>NC_136266.1:27287134-27309634 GCF_964187855.1 Myxine glutinosa | reverse complement strand
GTGTTACATGTCTAAAAAGTGTAAACGGGATAGCAATCTTTCGGTTCCTTTCGAGGACAACAGTCCCAGCACTGCACCTGAAAGACAGGTTTAATATTCTGATTTTATCCTACTGGGGTTAGAATTCAGAACCAGATAGACTGAAGGTGATCGCTATCAAGGCGGAATCCTGCCAAGTCGTATTGCACTGATGCAGAGCCGGAATGGCCAAACTACATCAATGCCAGGCACGGCTAACTTAGTGCACTACCATGGTCTTGCACCTTCAAAGTACAAACAAAGACCACAAAATATGGATGCACAATTTGGTTTTTCCATGGAATTACCATGTAAATCAAAGAGTTTGTGATAAAATTTGAAAAATTCATGATAATTTAAGCTGTGTTTACTTTACCTTCTGTGCATTCACCTTAGGCAATGTGGCTTTAAACATGTAATACTCAGATCATTGCAAACTGGCAATCTGAAGCAATCGCATGAAGTGTCAAATTAACAATTCAGGTTAATCATGATTAGAAAATGGCTGCAGAATTATTCATCCATGGCATTCAACCTACCAGACCAGTTAATGTCCATAGCATATACAGAAGCAAATCCTACAATGGCCTACCTTTGTGAAGGACATACTGAGGATTTTGCATCATATAATGAATGAAGAGAGTAGGCTTAAGGTGTATATTTTACAAGCCACATACAAAGTGCAATGCGAGGAATTATCATCTCCAAATCAGGTGTGGCCTTTGTAAGGTCTCTGACAAGCAATTTACATGACTTTGTACTGAGTACGTGTGGTAAGCTGGAATGGCTATATTTTTCCTGTGCCATGTTGCCCAACTAGATTGGTGTATACATGCACGTACACATCATCTCCATTTTACTCTGTTTATATATATATCTTGTTACGTTTGTGGGGAGAGGGGGGGGCAGTGTGAGGGGGTTGGGTGGGGGGGGGGGGGGGGGGGGAGGGGTTAGAGGTTACCTGAGAATAGACAGAACTGTATAGAGTAGTATGGTCCGTGAACAAGTAGTTAGTCAATGTTGAAGTAATAAGCGTGGACATGTATCCGGCACCCTGAACAAATTATAAATTCCTGCCTGAACTTCTGCTGGGAACGCAATGGTAAACCACCCAGTACTTGCTCTGGAAGCTGCTTTGGAGGCACAGACGCCCTGTAATGAGTATGGTACATGAGATATCAAAAATAAGTAAGAGAGGGGAGGGAGAAAGAATGGAATGTGACGGGAGGGAGAGAGTGGGGGAGGGAGAGGGGAGTGGAGGAGATAGGAGAAGGAGAGAGAGAAGGGGGATAGTTTTGCTAGCTTTTCCCGTCACTTGGGATGGGGACTCTTCCCAGTAACATTATATGTTGTGCAACATTTGACTGAACACACCGTGGGATACCTCCCTTTCAGTTTAGTGTTATTGTTAAACAGCAGTAGTGACCGTTTCAAAACGTAAACATATGTTTGTGGTTTCAAATATTTTTTACCTCTGGTAGGCAACGTTGGTCCCATGAAAACGCCACAATATGCTATTCATACATGATATCCTATTCATACACGATATCCTATTCATACACGTTAACTCAATGTTTGCTCAAGGAGGCCTTGAGGAGGGAAGGATATTATTAGTATTAATATTTTTTGTAATAACATTAATATTATGTCATTATGCTATTGTCATTAGCATTGTCATTAGCTTATCCTCCACGCAGTGGGAGATGGGGTTTTTAAATCACGTGTGTGTGTACATATATATACATATATACACACATATATACCCTGTGTGTATATATATATATATACACACAGGGTGTCTCAAAATACATGGAACCCATGTCACTGCTAATAATTCTGCCAATATTAATGTTCTTGTTCTTTTTTTTCAGATTTGAAGAGAGGAGACCATAACAACTAATAATTATCAATCAAAATGCCTTGGACAAAGGAGGAAAAAATATTTTGCGTCACTACTTATTTGGAGACGAAATCATTCAAAACGGTGCAAGCAAGATTTCGCAGGAAGTTCAACTTCAACAACTATCCCCAGAAAAACCAAATTTATCGTTGGGCACACAAATTTCAAGCCACTGGATCAGTAAACAACCTCAACAAGAAGGCAGAAACACCCAGTTCTGGCAGGAAGCTGAATGCAAGATCTCCTGACAATGTGAATGCGGTGAGACATTCTGTCGGAAGGAGCCCGAAAAAGTCCATCCGAAGACGTAGCCAAGAGCTGGGTCTTTCACGTGCGTCAGTGCAAAGAATCTTGATCAAGGATCTTCAGCTGTACCCATACAATGGGTGATGTGCCGGTGGTTCGAGAACAAGATCGAAGAGGATCCTGACTTTCTTGATGATGTTTGGTTCAGCGACGAAGCACACTTCTTGCTCTGTGGGCATGTCAATAGCAAGAACAATGTGTTCTGGGGCACACAAGCCCCAGACGAGGTGCTTCAGAGGCCCTTGCACTCTGTGAAATGCACGGCCTGGGTGGCCATCTCAAAACATGGCATAATCGGACCGTTTTGGTTTGAAGACGCAGACGAGGAGGCAGTCACTGTCACAAAGGAGCGTTACATTGTGGTGCTCAACAAGTTCTGGAGGGAACTTGGGAGACGTCGTGGCGTGAATCGAGATGTGCAATGGTTCCAACAAGATGGGGCAACTCCACATACAGCCAACATCATGATGGAGTGTTTGGACCACCGATTCCCTGATCGGCTGGTCAGCAGGCGCCGCGAACCCGAGTGGTCTCCGCATTCACCCGATCTGAACCCGCCAGATTTTTATCTCTGGGGGTTCTTGAAGGACCACGTGTATGAGAATCGTCCTCAATCCATTTCTGAACTGAAAGTGGGCCATCACCCAGAAGATTCGTGCCATCAGGAAGGAAGAGTGTGTCAGGGTGATTGACAACTTCGCTCGTTGGCTTCAAGTGTGTCTAAGGCGCAAAGGCGGTCATTTGGAACATGTGCTCTAATAAATGTATCCTTTGAGCTGGAGACCTCAAATCTTCAGTTTTTCAATTGTTATCATATCAGCTTCCAGGAAATGTAATCTTTTTTGGAGTTTCTTGTCTGAGTAATAAATTATTATCATGTTAATATGGGTTCCATCTATTTTGAGACACCCTGTATATATATATATATATATATATATATATATATATATATATATATATATATATATATACATATATATATATATATATATATATATATATATATATTGTTACGGAACCCAACGTCGGCCTCTGTTCCCCTTATCGAGGGGGGATTAGTCCCCTCGTTTATGACTGGCCGACGTGGTCCCTGACGCTGTACAGCGACCTCCGGAAAGGCCGGTGGCACAGCCCCGTTCGTACCGCGGACAGATGTTAATTGCCGAGCGGTTTTAGCAACCGCGGCACGAACTATTAACAATGACTAGACCCGATTCCTGAACGTTGGCCAAATCGTGCCACAAGTATTCAATTTGGAAAAGACAAAGACGACGGATGTGAAGAAGAAGAAGACAAAAGGTTGGAAATACGAATATTATTTATTACTACTATTTACACAATTAAAGAAACCAAGGAAGAAGGAAGGATAATAAAATAACGACAGAAAGAGGGACGGAGCAGAAGGACACAGTGCAATTTTTAGCTTAACTACTGCAGTCTTACTTATAACCCAGGAACGAGACAAAGACAGACTACGAGCACACTTACATGGGGGATGATGACAGGAATGGCAGGAGGTGGATGGCTGGAGGGAGAGGAAGGTTCAGCTGGGGGCAGATGGTTCGGGCTTGATCCCGCACGGGACGCCGGGCTGGACCTCGACGGCCACCGATGTCACCGATCCTGGTTCCCGCGGGGTAACGGGTCGAAGCTGCCTGGTGGAGCCAACACTGCCTGGTGGTGTCAAAGCTGCGTGGTACTGCTTCTGCCGCGTCTCTCTCTCTCTCCCTGTCTGAGCTCCACTCCCAAAGGCTTCCGCACGCGTTTTTATTGCCCCTGGGGCGATCAAGCCGCCGGCCTCCAGGACACGCCCATCGGCGAGCTCGCCTCGGCCCTGATTGGCCACGAGGGCCCACCGATCCCGCCCCCAGAGGAGGCGTTGGCAAGGCCACGCCTTGTTCCTGGCGCTGGGCTGACTCCTCCCACCTTCCGCTCCGAGATGACCTCGTGCTCAATGGAGTTTGGGGTGAAAACAACCACAACCCCACAGCAGTGGCAGAATGCAGCAAACCGCCCAGTGCAGTTGGTAATTGACGAAAGGGGGGATGTGCAGGAAATCTACCTTATTCCACTTCGGTGCAATGGAGTGTTAATTAATGGAAGACACAGCCTTAATCTAAATACACATAATAAGGAGATAACTACTGAACAAGGAGGAAATCTATGATTGGCTACGTGTGGTGTATGGAATAACTAACGGGAACGACCTTTGACCTTTATACACAACAAATGGAGGAAGGAGGGTGATATTTTACAATTACAATAAAAAAAACACAATTCTCAAATCCATTAAAAAAAAAAAAAAAAATATATATATATATATATATATATATATATATATATATATATATATATATATATATATATATATATATATATATATATATATATATATATTTAATTTGACGAAGGAAGCACACGAACCCTATGACATGACATGACACTGACGTCATGCAAATAAATTATATCAACACATCTCCAAACATCAATCATCTGGACTGGTCTCCCATCTCTACCGCCTCTGACATCAACTCATCCTGGGAATTCTTTCAAAGTAAATTGCTCTCTCTCATGCACAGATTTATACCATCTCGTCTTCAGTTGTCATACCCTTCCTCCGGTCCATGGTACACGGAATCTTGTGGTGAGGCTGTTGCCCTGAAACAACTTGCTTTCGTCTCCTGGAAAGCAAATCCAACGGAAGGAAATCTCATTTCCTTTCACAAAGCCCGAAACAAGTGTGTGTCCACCCTCAGGAGAGCCAGGAAACAATATCTCACCATTCTCAAGACCGAACTCTCTTATCTGTCTCCCTCTTCCAAATCCTGGTGGCGTCTGGTCAAATCTGTTTCTGGTGTTTGTTCCCCCTCCATCCCCTCCCTCACCTCAAACGGCTTAACGGCTGACTCCGCACGTGAAAAAGCTGAATGCCTCAACTCTGTGTTTGCCTCTAAATCTTGTGTCCCAAACCCATCCCTCTCTGTACCCACCGTACCCAGTCGTACCCAGCTGCTCCTGGACTCTGTGTCCTTTCCTCCTGACAAGGTGGAAAAGTTTCTGTCAACCCTCGACTCTGATTCTGCAACTGGTCCTGACGGCATCAGCCCACGGGTCCTAAAATCATGTTCTTCTGCTCTTTCACTCCCTCTTTCTGTTCTCTTCACCCTCTCTTTTGCTCAAGGTCATCTGCCATCTGCTTGGAAATCAGCCAACATCACCGCTTTGCACAAAAAAGGTGCAAAAACAGATCCCAGCAACTACAGACCAATCAGCCTTCTCCCAATTATCAGCAAAGTCATGGAATCCATCATTGCTTCAGATATTAAATCTTTCCTCTTCTCCAATGGCTTGATCTCTGATCATCAATTTGGTTTCAGACCTGGTCACTCTACTCTGGACATGCTGCTTCTGCTTTCTCAACAATGGATGGAGGTCCTCAACGCCAAACAGGAAATTAGAGCTGTCTCCCTTGACATTTCACGTGCCTTCGATACGGTCTGGCACCCTGCTCTGCTCTCCAAACTCTCCTCCTTTGGTATCCATGGAAATCTCCACGCATGGCTGGCGGACCTCCTCTCTGGTCGTAGTCAACGTGTGGCCCTGAATGGGTTTCTCTCATCTCCTCTTCCTGTTCAGGCTGGAGTTCCCCAAGGTAGTGTTCTGGGCCCTGTGCTTTTTCTGGTCTTCATCAATGATCTCTCTGACTCTCTTGAAAATCCTCTCTATCTCTTTGCTGACGACTCTACTCTCTGTCGCTCCATTCCTCATCCCTCAGATCGGCAGTCTGCAGCCTCCTCACTCTCTGCAGACCTGGACAAAATCACAGACTGGTCAAACAAGTGGAACATGTCTTTCAATCCTGACAAATCTCACACTCTTACAATGTCTCTCCGAAAGGACCGACTGGACAACCCTCCCTTCTACTTTCTCAACAATCCTCTCCAAGAAGTTCTGTCGCTCAAGCTTTTGGGTCTCACTATCTGCCATGATCTTTCTTGGGAAAACCACATTTCCAAGCTGGCCTCCAAAGCCAGTCGCCGACTGGGCATCCTCCGTCGTGCGAAGTCCTTCCTTGGCACACCTGAGCTCCTCACCACATACAAGGCTTTCATCCGCAGCTCAATGGAATACTGTTCTTCTGGAATACCAAAGCGTCACCTCCGACCCAAAGGGTCTTCTGGAGGCTTCAGCCCGGCCACTCTGTCAACAGACAGAGATTTATTCATTGGTCCCCATTGGCTAAACATCAAGCAGAGCCGCCAATCCAGATTTCAGGCTTATTAACCCTCGTCAGGACGGCATACTGCAAAAAATCTAACCAATGAGGACCAAAATCGTCTATTAAGATGATCAAGGCACCTCCTAGCTTTAATGGTGAGCACCAGCCACGAATTATGTCTCACACGGTAAATACCGCATAACCCGCAAGGAACCAACAGCCTGTCTGCCACACAGACCATCGTTCCCACCAGTGCAAACCAAAACCAGGGGGTGCGGTGCGATCGGCGGGGATAATAATCAACGAATTGACGCTTTGGTCTAGGACTTCGGTCCACAGGAGATCGGGACAGCGCTCGTCACGCTGTTATGTTCGTTGATTTTATATATATATATATATATATATATATATACATACATATATACATATATATACATATATACACATATATATACATATGTATATATATATATATATATATATATATACATATATATACATATGTATATATATATATATATACAGTGGTACCTCGGCTTACGAGTTTAATCCGTTCCGTGACGGAGCTCGTAAGCCAAATCGCTCGTAAGTCAAAGCAAATTTTCCCATTCAAATGCATTGAAATGCTATTAATCCGTTCCAGCCTCAAAAAAAAAACACCAATTTTTTTTGTTAGGTGCTTTTAAATAACAAAAATGTACTTTATAAATAACAAATAATGTATAAACAAGCACGACCTCGTATATACTGTACATAATACAAGAGAATGTAAAGAAATAAACTGGTTTTATTAAGCAGAGGAGAAGAGCATGCCAGGTGAGGTGTGCGTGTTGTCGACTTGGCGAGGCAGTACGATCGTACTCCTTCTACGATATGTACGATTTTGAAGCAGAAGGAGTCCATAAAGGCTATAAAGCCAGCCAAGGGCGTTACGATTATTTCAAAGCTCCGGACCTCTATCCATGAAGATATGGAGAAGTTGTTGTTTGTGTGGTTGAAGGAGAAGCAGCTCGCAGGAGATACCGTGACCGAGAGCATCATGTGTTTGAAAAGATTGAAACTCGGATATCGAGCACGGACCACGAGGTGTTTTTTCTTTTTTCTTAATCTCGGTTTCAGTGAACTTTTGCTCTGTGCTCACGTGTACTGTACCTGTACCTGTAATGGTACGTCAGAGGATGGCACCTGTTGTCATCATATTAAGTGCAAGATGTTCTGCATCGTAAGTTGGTACACCGTGGTCTTTCGGCGGTGTTTAAGCCGGCCGTCTTGGCTTCTGTCACCATTGGCATTGAGTCTTTCGATGTAGGTAGGTCGTTGTGTGCCGGTGCCTTGGCCGAATTCCTTCATTGCTGCATTGTTAGCTCACCTGGTTTTTTATACCACATCTTTGGTTATCGGACCAGCGAATGACGTCATCTCCAAAGTATGGCTTATTCTCACTTGTCTTGGACGATCTTCTACTTCTAGCCTTCCACCGTGCATTTGGTGTCCACTGTACTTACTGTACAGTGCCTGGTAAAATTGATGTAATGGGTTTTTGACCGTCAACGCCATGAACCGTCATGAACCGTCATGAACCGTCATGAACCGTCATGAACCGTCAACGCCATGAACCGCTAACACTCAAAAGCCCATTTATCGCGCCTTATAAAGCAAAACGCAAACCGAAAGCCATGCCTCTCAAGCGAGGCGTGCTTCCGTGGTCACGTGATCCACAGGTGTAGCTCATTATACCCGCACGCGCGACACGCTTTGGCGGTCACGTGACCAGCCACTCTGGAGGCGGGGATCCCCGCCGATGACGTCACCGGCTGGAGCAAGGAGATTCCTCGCTCATGTATTTCGACGATTGCGTGTTTTATATCCAAGCAGAGATGCTTTCACGGCAAGATAACCACGTGACCGGAACCGGAAGCCACAACCGGAAAATTCAAAAAAATAAATTTTTTGAGCTCGTACATCGGATCTCGGCTCGTATCCCAAAGCAACAAACCGCCCGAGCGACGGCTCGTATCCCGAAAAACTCGTACGTTGGGGCACTCGTAAGCCGAGGTACCACTGTATATACATATATATACATATGTATATATATATATATATATATATATATATATATATATATATATATATATATATATACATATATATATATATATATACATATACTGTATATATATATATATATACCCGTGGGTGAGGATATTGAAGTGGCAAGAGATTTGGAGGATGGAGCCAATATTGTTGAATTTCCTGTTGCGGGCAACGTATGATGTGCTTCCGTCACCAGTAAACTTGAGATTGTGGGGGTTGTTGCAGGAGGAGAGATGTTATTTGTGTGGAGGTGTGGGAACAGTGCAGCATGCACTGAGTGCATGCTCAGTAGCATTGGCAGCAGGAAGATACAGGTGGCGACATGATCAGGTGCTGGTGGTGGTGGTGCAGATGGTGCAACAAGAGGTGCTGAGATCGAGAGAGAGAAGAGTGGAGAAGGAGACTGATGGGGGAGAGGTGTGGTTTGTCAAAGAGGGCCAAGTGGTAAGAGGTGGAAAGGGGAGGAGGTGAAAAGCAAGAGGGCTGTCAGATGCTTGTGATTGGCAGGTGGTGGCAGACCTAAAGCCACAATTGGTATTCCCAGAGGAGATCTGTGTGACAAGGTTGCGACCTGACTGTCATTTGGTCAAGTGCAACAAGACAGGTCATCTTAGGCGAGTTGTTGGTACCTTGGGAAGAGAACATGGAGGAGGTGCACGAGAGGAAGAGAGGAAAGTACAGTGAGCTGGAGGCACAGTGCCGGGAGAAGGGTTGGCGAGTTTCGTGTCAGCCATTTGAGGTGGGGTGTAGAGGGTATATTGGCAATTCCTTTTCTGCATTTCTTGCTAGGCTGGGAGTGTGTGGGACAGAAAGAAGGAGGATGTGTGACAAGGTGGTCCAGGTTGCCTTGAAAGGCTCATTTTGGATATGGAGGAGGTTTATGGAGGCACGTCGAACGGTGTCGGTTGGTTGTGTTTTTCTTTTTCTTTTCTTTTTTTGTTACCATTATTATTTCTTATTTTGTGTATATGAGTGAGTGGGTGATGGTGTGTGTTTTTGCATGAATTAATTTTTGCATGAGTGTGTGTTTTTGTGTGTTGAGTGGTGTATGATGTAAGGGTAGGTGGTTGGTTGGTTGGTGTTGTGTGTGTATGTGTGTGTATGGGTGTGTATGTGTGTGTATGAATGATCTGGTGTGTTTTGTTGGTGAGTGGTGAAGGGTATAAAGGTGGGTGTTTGAGTGTTGGAGGTGTTGTTGTTGTTCGCACTGGCTGGGGGTGGGGGTATGTACGCATCCAGGTGCAGTTGCTGCATGTGGATGTGTATGTGCCCCTGCTGGCCCACCTTAGGTGACCGTATCGAGGTTGAAGGGCCAAAACGGGATGATGCTGAGGACCTCGACTGAGGACCCGGTCAGTGCGGCACACTTGTGAGCAGGTGTGTTTTGAACTTATATATACACATACAGTCGTGGCCAAAAACATTGGCACCCTTGCACTTTTTTTCAAATAATGCACCATTTCTTCCAGAAAACTGTGAAATTAAATGTTTTCGTATCCACAAATGTATTTCTTTGGTTTGTAGTGCAACAAAACAAAAAAAGGTGAAAAATTCACAAAATCTTAGCTTATTCCACACACAAATCCTAAAATGGCCTGGGACAATATCATTGGCACCTTTTAGAAGTTGTTAGAAATAATTAGATGTCAAGCAGGTGATTCTCCTTTATTTGGAATTGAACTCACATTGTGGTGAGTTGCAAGTGCCTGCAAAATAAAAATCACTCATTCAACCAGTTTGAATAGAGAAAAGGAGTCATTCGGCTGCTTTGTGTCACTGTGTGTACCGCAATGAGCATGGAGAAAAGAAAGAAAACCAGAGAATTGTCTGAAGAGGTCAGGCAGAAGATTGTAGCCAAACATGGACAATCTCAAGGCTAGAAGTCCATCTCCCGATATCTTGATGTTCCTGTGTCCACTGTACGCAATGTTATCAGGAAGTTTAAGGTCCATGGCACTGTAGCCAACCTCCCTGGATGTGGCCGTAACAGAAAACTTGATCGAAGATTGCAGCAAAGGATTGTTCGAATGGTGGAGAAAGCACCTCGATAAACTGCCAAACAGATTCAAGCTGACCTTCAGACACAAGGTACGACTTTTTCAACTCGCACCATCCGTCGCCAACTCAATGAAATGGGGTTCCAGCTGGGAGACCCAGCAGGACCCAGAGAGAGAGAGAGAGAGAGAGAGAGAGAGAGTGGGAGAGACATAAGAAAGCCCAACTGGAGTTTTCCAAAACACACCTGAACGAGCCAAAATCCTTCTGTGAGAATGTCCTGTGGACAGATGAGACCAAATTAGAGCTTATTGGTAAAGCACATGATCTCTATATTTACACAAAACAAAATGAAGCCTTCAAAGAAAAGAACACCTTCCTTACAGTCAAACATAGAGGAGGGTTAGTGATGTTTTGGGGTGGCTTTGGTGCCTCTGAAGTGAGTGCCTTGAATGTGTGCATGGCATCATGAAATCAGATTACAAAGGCATTTTGGATCGCAATGTTCAACCCAGTGTCAGTAAGCTGGGTCTCTGTCGAAGGTCATGGGTCTTGCAGGAGGACGATGACCCCAAACACACTTCAAAAAGTACCCAGGAATGGTTCAAGACAAAACGCTGGACTGTTCTGAAGTTACCAGCAATGAGACCAGATATAAATCCCATTGAACACCTGTGGGGAGATCTGAAAACAGCAGTTGGGAGAAGGCACCCTTCAAATCTGGGAGAACTGGAGCAGTTTGTACAAGAAGAGTGGGCCAACCTGCCAGTAGAGAGGTGTAGGAAGCTCATTCATGGCTAGAGGAAGCGCTTGGCTGCAGTTATTTTGTCCAAACGTTGTGCTACAAAATATTAAGTCTACGGTATCAATAATTTTGTCAATGCCATTTCTTTTTATTTTCTGATTTAAAAGGATATATTAAGTTCTGAATCAAAAACGAGGGTTCTGTAATATTAACAGTGAAATAAAGAATTGCGGAGACCAAATACTTTCGTCAATTTCAACTTATTTTTTTAGAGAATATGAATGAATGAATGAATGATCGTTTTAAGGCCATTTTCCCCGCTAGAGCGGGGGTTAGCCTTGCGGGCCCCATGACAATCATGGTTCCCTGTTTGAGGCAATGTTTTTTTTTATGGCCGGATGCCCTTCCTGACGCCAACCCTTGGTCGCCTCTTACGATGGGCAGGGATACGGTGTACCTATTCTAAATCGGGGTACTCACCCATGATCATTCATCCCAGCAAGCTGGTACTCAATTTGCCGACCTCGGAAGGATGACAGGCTGAGTCAACCCCCCTGGCGTTAATTCAGCGATCGACCAGGATTCGAACCCAGGATCCTCGGATCCCAAGCCGGCACCCTAGCCACTGAGCCAACACCAGGCTAAAAATTATTTTTAGAGATTATTGTGAGTTATTTGAAAAACGTGCGAGGGTGCCAATATTTTTGGTCACGACTGTACACACGTACACACACACACACGTAAACACACACACGTACACACACACCTCTTCACTGGAATGGATAAGACAAAGGACAAGTCACACAATCTCTGGACAGATAACATTGCTAACAAAGAACTGGTGAGTGATCTGGCAGAAGAGCCTCCAGGTTTCAACTTCCTCTAGAAACAGTCGTCTGCACTCAACATGATTTGTACTCTCACAATTGGAATTTCAAAGACAGCCCAGCATGTGTATGTGATCACCCAGATCAGACGAGTCATCACATTGCGAATTTGTGTCACCTATGGAGACTTGATGAAAGATTTCGGGCAATCCACCGAACAACACACAGTGAGTACTTTTACTTGCCCATCCAACTTAGACTTAGATCTGTGAACTGTAATTTGTCATACGCAAGAGTAGATTAGACTGGAACAGTAACCATGAAGCCCTGTGTCACACCAGCACTTGCTGCCTGGCATGCATCCACCAGTGTGGAGATCTATTACACAGTTTACGAGGATTTAAAATTACAAATGCTATTGCTCTTCAGCATGCCACATTAATCAAATACAGTTCAAGCAAATAATAAGTGAAAATGTTACATTTAAACTGTAGGACAGGTTTTTAAACCCAAAACCTTGATTGAAACCTCAACTGCAAACAGTGAAACAGATAATGGTATCAATCATCAAGATCATAGCATTGTAGCTTTTAGATGCAGTAGTTTAATTAGTATAGGGGAGAGGAGGAAGGTTCGTGGAACGCAGAATGGTGGTGGAAGGTTGGGAGGAGATAAGGGTAAATGTGAGGGTGGGAGGTCAAACATTCTATTTGTGCACTGCTCTCCGAGGGCAGCAAAGGTGGTTACACACTAAATAAAACTGAAAAGGAGGTTAACACTTTTGCTGATTTCGTCAAACATTGTAAATGATCAAGCTGAAAAAGTGGGACTTTTTGACAACCTGCAAAACGTCCACAACATTCGTGACGTCATGGAAATCAGGCAGCTTTTCCATGTGGTGCCATAACACTCTAATCTAGTACAGAATCGGGAAACCAACTGTAACTGCATTCTTCAAGTTTTCAGACAGAACGGACTTTACAGTAAAGACAGAAAATGGCCGAAATGGTGTTTTTTATATTTATTGACAGTATTGTGTAAGTGTATGATTTTTATCTGTGTAACATTTTTCTTTCATCGAAAGAGACAGAGAGGAGCAAAACATATTGAGTATTTAATTGTGGGAAACAAGGACATGTGGGCTGTAGAGATGCACATGTGGGCTGTCGACATGTGGGCTGTAGAGATGCACGTGTGGGCTGTAGAGATGCACGTGTGGGCTGTAGAGATGCACGTGTGGGCTGTAGAGATGCACGTGTAGGCTGTAGAGATGCACATGTGGGCTGTAGAGATGCACATGTGGGCTGTAGAGATGCACGTGTGGGCTGTAGAGATGCACGTGTGGGCTGTAGAGATGCACATGTGGGCTGTAGAGATGCACATGTGGGCTGTAGAGATGCACATGTGGGCTGTAGAGATGCACATGTGGGCTGTAGAGATGCACGTGTGGGCTGTAGAGATGCACGTGTGGGCTGTAGAGATGCACATGTGGGCTGTAGAGATGCACGTGTGGGCTGTAGAGATGCACGTGTGGGCTGTAGAGATGCACGTGTGGGCTGTAGAGATGCACATGTGGGCTGTAGAGATGCACGTGTGGGCTGTAGAGATGCACGTGTGGGCTGTAGAGATGCACATGTGGGCTGTAGAGATGCACGTGTGGGCTGTAGAGATGCACGTGTGGGCTGTAGAGATGCACGTGTGGGCTGTAGAGATGCACATGTGGGCTGTAGTGATGCACGTGTGGGTTGTAGAGATGCACGTGTGGGCTGTAGAGATGCACATGTGGGCTGTAGTGATGCACGTGTGGGCTGTAGAGATGCACGTGTGGGCTGTAGAGATGCACGTGTAGGTTGTAGAGATGCACGTGTTGGTTGTAGAGATGCACATGTGGGCTGTAGAGATGTACATGTGGGCTGTAGAGATGTACATGTGGGCTGTAGAGATGTACATGTGGGCTGTAGAGATGTACATGTGGGCCGTAGAGATGTACATGTGGGCCGTAGAGATGTACATGTGGGTTGTAGAGATGCACGTGTGGGCTGTAGAGATGCACGTGTAGGTTGTAGAGATGTACATGTGGGCTGTAGAGATGCACGTGTAGGTTGTAGAGATGTACATGTGGGCTGTAGAGATGTACATGTGGGTTGTAGAGATGCACGTGTAGGTTGTAGAGATGTACATGTGGGCTGTAGAGATGCACGTGTGGGCTGTAGAGATGCACGTGTAGGCTGTCGACATGTACATGTGGGCTGTAGAGATGTACATGTGGGCTGTAGAGATGCACGTGTGGATTGTAGAGATGTTCATGTGGGCTGTAGAGATGCACATGTGGGCTGTAGAGATGTACATGTGGGTTGTAGAGATGCACGTGTGGGCTGTAGAGATGCACGTGTAGGTTGTAGAGATGTACATGTGGGCTGTAGAGATGCACGTGTAGGTTGTAGAGATGTACGTGTGGGCTGTAGAGATGTACATGTGGGTTGTAGAGATGCACGTGTGGGCTGTAGAGATGCATGTGTAGGTTGTAGAGATGCACGTGTGGGTTGTAGAGATGTACATGTAGGCTGTCGACATGTACATGTGGGCTGTAGAGATGCACGTGTAGGTTGTAGAGATGTACATGTGGGTTGTAGAGATGTACATGTGGGTTGTAGAGATGGACACGTGGGTCGTCGTGATGCACGAAATCATAACGAAAGACGTCATTCCGAAACGTGACAAATGGGATCTTTGTTGGAATTGCAGGACCAATACAAACACGGGATTATTTAAATGAGAAATGTATCAACCAATGAAAATCAACAATCAAAAGTTCATTTGTGGGTCGAAAGGTCGGGTGGTTCAAGAGGAAAATAGAGGACATAAAGGTGTTTGGTTGAGTATGACAGAGGACATAGGACAACGTATCAGAAAACTAGACTGTCCTCGAAAACATATCGGGGCGAAATACCCCTGGTGCTCACCTGGTAGAATAAACAGTATACTGCACCGACTAAAAGTATTTTAAACCGATTCAATGGTTGCTCGAAGACAGAGCAGCATGTAGAATCATACTAACACAATCACAAGACTTCAAACAAACAAACAAAAAAATACAAATTTTGCGGGGCAAGACCCTCATAGACTACCTTAGACACCTTAGACCCCGATTTTTTAAATACCAGGAACAAACTTTAGTCACGACACAACAAATATCATTTTTACCAAATTTGGTCGCAATCCCATCAATGGTTTCGGAGAAGAAGTTTCAACTGTTTACGGACTGACGGACGGACTGACGGACGGATGACGCGCCATCGAATAAGCTCCCCTGAACTGCGTTCCAGGTGAGCTAACAACCGGACGAACGACGACCCTCACCACAGTGCAAGTGTTTCACTGAACCCGACTGCAGACAGGGGGGGATTATTAGAAACCACAAAATATATTTGCCCCACCTCCACCTCGACCCACCCCTCCCCCCCAACCCAGCCGCTCTAGTATTCCGAATTCTTTAATAATATTTGTGAGGCGGTTTACGCCGAAGATTTGATACAGAACAAATTGTTTGCTACATATGCTTGTGTAAAGTTTGTTAGTTTACTCCAAAGATGAGTTGTTTACTCTAAAAGTAACGTTGGTGGTGAGTATTAAATGTTGTGCAAATTTAAATGTTGTAGTTAGACAGGTAAACAACGCACTGTACGCTGAACCCATTATAATGAACATCTTAGGCATGGAGGCATTAACATCGCACTGTACCCAAACGTTATTTTGCGTTATTCCGTCAAACTGACAAACAGTGAGCACATGTCCAGAAGCAATTTAAGTAACCCTGTAACAACCAATCAGCGGGAAGGGAGGTGCAGCTTGGCTTACCTGTTGTGTTGGAAAGTGAATTATTTGTCAGGAATCGAACCATTTTTTCATTCATTCATTCATTCATTCATGCAGACTGGAAATTGAAAGAGATAGAGACAGTCTGCCTGTCCTTTGGTCTATAAGTGTCAGTTTATGATCGATGAATGACAATTTCAACTGAATTATTTTGAACACTAATCAGAGCGTGAATCTGAAAAAAGAAACTGCAGTTTAAACAGGACTTCAGCTTTGAATCCATCCCGATCGCACATGCGCAGAGAAGAACTTCGTTTCTTTTCTTTTTACTCTGCCTGGCAGTCAAACAACATTGAAAATCATTCCAAACAGGAAACTCCTTGTTTTTAAGGACGTTATAAAGGACACAAACAACAGGGAAGAATAACTAATCTAACATGCTAAATAAGGTGGTGTAAAAAATGTAACATCAACAGCAATAAATTTCTGGAAATGTATGTATGTATGTATGTGTGTGTGTGTGTGTGTGTGTGTGTGTGTGTGTGTGTGTGTGTGTGTGTGTGTGTGTGTGTGTGTGTGTGTGTTTTGGCAGTTCTAGCAACACACGCAAATATATTTTTTATTGTTCATGACCTCCAGAGGTTCCAGTAGAATGGATGAACCTGAACATTTTGAAAGGACAAATGGACTATTGAGTCATGAAAGCGTTTTAAACATTCGGATCAAAGAGGTGGTACTGTTTGCATCATGATGATGATGACGATTATGATGATATAACAATAGTTTGCAGTCGATTGTTAACTAGTTGACAAAGTATCTAAGCAAAGAAAGCCCGACTCCTCCAGGTATCAGTATCTGTCACACTTGATCACCTTTTTTTAACAGGACCTCAGGCTCGTAGTGGATCTCGTGGTGAACCAAATGACAACAATCGATCATCACTGTGGATCTCATATTAGCACCATCTTCATAATTATACTGTACTGTACTACTATTTACTCACTGTACATGCTGTAGAATTACATTGCATGCCACAGGTTCACTGTACACCGCTTCCTGTATACCACCGCACGTGGAATACAACTGCAGGACACCATGAACGCTGCCTCGACTCACTGTATGCACACTGCACACCCTCATATACGCACTGTACACACCACAACCTTGCACAAACTATATACACTGTACACACCACTTCCCTGCACACATCAATAACACGCCACTACACTGCACACAGCATGCACGAAAAGTACACACCACTACCCTGAACACACCATATACACTGTACACACCACATACACACTGTACACACCACTACACTGCACACACCATACACACCGCTACCCTGCACACACCATATTCACACTGTACACGCCACTACCATGCGCACACCATATACACACCACAACCCTGCACACATCATATACACACTATACACACCACGACCCTGCACACGTTCATACATAGTGCACACACCTGACCGTACAGTATATGTACTGTACATACCACCATCCTGCACGTCACATACACACACTGCACACCGCATATATGCACCACTGCACGCACTGCACACCTCATATACGAACTGTACGCGCCACGACCCTGCACACGTTCATACTTAGTGCACACACCTGACCGTACAGTATATGTACTGTACATACCATCACCCTGCACATGTCACATACACACACGGCACACCGCATATATGCACCACTGTACGCACTGCACACCTCATATACGAACTGTACGCGCCACGACCCTGCACACGTTCATACTTAGTGCACACACCTGACCGTACAGTATATGTACTGTACATACCATCACCCTGCACATGTCACATACACACACGGCACACCGCATATATGCACCACTGTACGCACTGCACACCTCATATACGAACTGTACGCGCCACTACCCTGCACACACCGCATCCACACCACGAACACCTCCTCCCTATCATCGGTTACCCCTTCTCGCTCCGTACTCGACTTGGTTACCTGCCAGACGAGCGTTGGGCGCCGCGCGCTCTCATTTATCACGAAGGAATGTAACAAACGCTCGACTGCTGCCGCGAACTGCATGTAACAGATGCTTATCAATGCGTTACATTTATTATTACGGACCACGTAGGACAACTTAAAGGTGCTTAATCCTACACATGTACCGTACCTGATTGTGAGACAGGACCGTGTTCACGTGAGCCCCACCGCCAGTGCTCCTCGATGTGATTAGTTCATGGTGTGGATTTGCATAACCGTTATGAATTAACACGTGGCGCGCTTAGTTCATCTGCAGAATTCGTATCACTTCAATTAAAAACTACATAAAACTTATCATTTCATAATGTAAACTTCGTGAAGGTGGTCAGATGTGCGACCGCATACCACGTGCACCTGTCAGCACCTGGAGGAGCATCGCACTCGATGAATGACCCCGAATATCCGAGGCACGGTCGATTATATCTTTATATATATATATACGAGTGTATATGTATATATATACACACACACACACACGAGTGGAATGGATATCAAGGAAGAGTGGGATTGATGTCCAGGGTGTGGTCGGAATGGAATCTCGTGCGATTAGATCTTGTTTAGTTCTTTAGTTATTTGCATCCGCACATCGTTCTGACAAAGTCACTCATTCACAGGTAGATTCATCGTGCGCTGATCATTCCCGAGATAGAAGAGGGGTGAAGCTGTGATGATCACAGCCTGGAGCACCATCACTCGCAGTGGGTTAATATATGATCATCCGAAAGCGAGAGGGGAAAGAAAGGGGCAGGTGAGACCGCAGAGCTCACTCACTGATATGCCTGACTTACCTGTGAGTGGGATTGCGAACGGAACGTCCAGACGAAGGAATCGCTGCCGGGATTCCTGCCTACTCCTGGCGACTCGATGATCGTGGGACGATCTGGGACGCTGAATGGACAACCGCCGAACAACAGGTTAAGACGTATTTTGGAGGCAGCGACGAGAGAGAAGGGAAGAGAGCGACCGTTCACTCTCTCTGTCCCACGTGGGAGGACGGAAAGATGGGCTTCCAGGGTGGAGCAGCAAATGGGAATTCCCTTGTGGAATCCCTCCCATGTACATGTTCCAAGCTTTGACATGGTCCACACTCGAGTGTGTGTATATTGTTGTGGATATGAGAATGGTTTTTTTTTAATATTGTTGTTGTAAAAGGTTGTTGAAAATATCGCCCCTCCTCCCTCCGTTTGTGGTTGTATAAAGGTCAAAGGGCATTCCCGTAGTTAGTTCCATAAAGCATACATGAAGGACACCGTAATATCCCTGTTCAGTAGCTTATTTCCTTATTATGTGTATTAGGTTAAGGCCTTGTCTTCCATTAAGATGACACTCCATTGCACCAAGTGAAATAAGATAGATTCCCCTTCATTCCCCATTCCCACTCCCAAAGCCTCAATTGCCAGCTACATCCCCTCCAAGCCTCCATTGCCAACTGCACTGGGCAGTTTGCCAGGTTTGCTACAGCTGTGGTTGTTGATTTCGCCCCAAAACCACCATTGAACATGTGCTCGGGTCGGGGAAGAAAGGCGTGTCTCCACCTCGTCATAGAGGGGAGGAGTGAGTCAGCCCCACTCAACCAACCACGAACCAGGGGTTGGACTTGGAGAGGGTGTGGAGAGAAACATCAAGGAGGTTCGCGAAGGTTCAGGGGCGTGGCATATATAACCCGCAGAAGACGCCCCCACCTCAGACGAGTCCTGGAAAAAGCACGCGACGTCCACGCAGCAGCAGCAGCAGCCAGAGCAACAACAGCAGCTTCAGCTACAGCAGCTTGGGGGCCTTGACGGCAGTTCTTGAGTAGGGCCGCGAAGGAACGGCGGCTACTAAACGCGCCGATCGAGAGAGGAACGGCGGCTGCTAAACGCGCCGATCGTGCTGCAGTGCCCGTGGACCTTCCTCTCCCTCCAGCCATTCACCTCCTGCCAGTCCTATCATCATTCCCCACGTGAGTCTGTCCTTGTTTGTTCTGTCCTTGGGTTAATTAAGACTGTAGGTAAGCTAGCATTGCACTGTGTCTCTAATATCTTCTGTAAATTATTTTCTTATCTTTCCTTCTTCCTTGGTTACTTTTGGTTGTAAATAGTAAATAAATTATATTCGTATTCCCTACTTCTGTCTTCTTCTCCTTTACATCCGTGTCGCTTTTGTCTTTTCCATATTGAATATCTGTGGCGCGATCCGGCCAACGTTCGGGAATCGGGTTAGTCGGGGTAACTGTTCGGCCGCGGTGCCATCCGCTCGGCAAACCAACATCCTTATCCGCGGTCCGTAACAATATATATATATATATATATATATATCCAAATATATCTTCATATATTAAATCTTCTTCAAATATCTTCAAATATAGCTGCATCCAGACGATTCCATACAATGAGTACATACCAGGGATAATGTGCAGTGTGGCAGACGGTACTTATCGCTCCCATTAAGGTACAGCACAGCTGGATGGCATACCTTAATGGCGGTTCACCACTGATGGTATGAAATCGCATAGTAACTGGCATATATATATATATATATATATATATATACAGTCACGTGAAAAAGTAAGTACACCCCATGTAAAGTTTTGACTTTTTCAACATATTTCAAAATACAGCTATTTGATCTTCATTTCAACAATAGTGATACATAAAGGTGATATAATATAACAAATATCACGAAACATTTACATTTTGTAGTCCATTGTATAATTTAAATAAACATAAATACAAATTTCGCATGTGGAAAAAGTAAGTACACCCCGACATTTATCACCAACTCAAATACCTAAAATTAGAATCAGGTGCACCAGCTCAGGTGCAAATCATTAGAACATCGTTAGAGGGGATCTTGGAGGAACCTGTCTTATTTAAGCCTCAGATATTTAGTTTGGTTTGCTCTTTGTTGTTGAAGTGCGCGGTGTCACCATGCCTAGATCAAAATAACTCTCTGATGCCTTCAGAAAGAAGGTTATAGATACCTACGAGTCTGGGAAGGGATTTAAAAAGATCTCCAAACAATTTGAAATCAATCATTCGACTGTCCGGAAGATCATCTACAAGTGGAGAAGATTCCAAACAACTGCCAACTTGTTCAGGCCAGGCCGCCCGAGCAAGTTCAGCCCGAGAGCAGACCGCAAGATGCTGAAAGAAGTCTCGAAGAACCCCAGAATGTCATCACGGGACCTACAGGTAGCTCTTGCCACTGTTGATGCCAAAGTGCACGAGTCTACCATTAGAAAGAGGCTGCACAAATTTGATCTACATGGGAGGTGTGCCAGGAGGAAACCTTTGCTGTCCAGAAAGAACATCAGTGCAAGACTAAAGTTTGCCAATGAACACCAAGGCAAAGACCAGCACTTCTGGAACAATGTGCTCTGGCCAGATGAGTCAAAGGTAGAGCAATTTGGCCACAGTACCAGAAGACATGTTTGGTGAAAACCAAAGACAGCATTTGACCACAAGAACCTGATACCAAGTGTAAAGCATGGTGGTGGAAATATTATGCTTTGGGGCAGCTTTGCTGCATCAGGGCCTGGGCAGCTCACCATCATCGAATCCACTATGAATTCTTCATTGTACCAGAGGGTGCTTGAGGATAATGTGAGGCCATCTGTCGGAAAGTTGAAGCTCAACCGAAGATGGACCTTGCAACATGACAATGACCCTAAACATACCAGTAAATCCACCAAGGAATGGCTGAAAAGAAAGAAATGGAGGGTTCTGGAATGGCCAAGTCAAAGTCCGGATCTAAATCCCATCGAGATGTTGTGGGGGGATTTGATACGAGCTGTGCATGCAAGAAACCCCTCAAACATCGCACAGCTGAAAGAATTCTGCATGGAGGAGTGGGCAAAAATTTCTCCCAGTCGATGTCAGAGACTGGTAGACAGTTATAAGAAACGCCTACTTGAGGTTGTTTCTGCCAAAGGGCGCAATACCACCTATTAGAGCCAAGGGTGTACTTACTTTTTCCACATGCGAAATTTGCATTTATGTTTGTTTAAATTATACAATGGACTACAAAATGTAAATGTTTCATGATATTTGTTATATTATATCACATTTCTCTGTCAATATCAGGGAAAATCACTCCAAAATCAAGACTCTCTGCTCACCTTCACTCCTTCATTCCTCTTTTCTCCGCCTCTGGAACAAACTCCCTCACTCTCTTCAATCCCACTCCACCCTCCAGGTCTTTAAAACAGCTGTTCGTTAGATCTCTTATCTCTATCTCTTAGATCTCTTATCTTCCCCCATCCAAAACCTTGATCTTTTCTACCCCCACTAATTTCACCCCAATTCCACTTTTTTGAAATACCAACTTCCGTCCTGGAAGTCCTTGGTGTCCTTGTGTTTTATACTTCTCCCACCCCCCCCCCCCCCTTCCCACACCTCCTCCCCCCAAGCCCTCTCCCTCCCACACATCTCCCTGCTCTCAAATGTTGTGTGCTCTCAAGTGTTTATGTGCTTCCCCTTCTCTCCCCATCTTGTCTTCCGCTCCCTCTTTTTATATAATTTGTTTGTCTGGTTGTTTTGTTTGTGAAGTAAATGTCAGCT
>NC_136266.1:27282134-27284634 GCF_964187855.1 Myxine glutinosa | reverse complement strand
CACGAAAAGCCCTTCGAGAGGACTGATGCGCTTGATCGAGAGGACTGATGAGCGAGGGGCTTTGTAAAAGGACTGGCCAGAGGACTTGAGAGCATATGCGCTTTACCAAGAGGACTTGCACGATTGTGCTTTGATCAAGAGGACTGTCACGTTTGGCATTGGTGAAAGGACTCGCTGGGGGAACTTTGATCGCAAGAACTCGTTGAGGATTTGGCTCTGGGCTTGCTGGGAGCGCATATAAAGCGCCAGTATTTCTATTACGTACGCGGCCGTGAGCCGCGAAGTAACCGCTAGCCCAGCTTACCGATCCCCCCATATAATTGTCCGATCCGCGCCAACGACACGCGGAGAGCTTGCCTGCCGTCTACCATCTTCTTCGTGGTATGAGTTGGGGACCGGAGCGAGCTGTGGACGCCATCTTTAGACCCTCAACCCGACCATCTACAACCCCCGTGTGAGTCTGAGTCTGAGTGCGAACGGGCCCGTGTCCAGGGATAAGTTAAGACTGTCATTAAGGCTGCCCTGTGTATCTGCTTCTTCTTCTTCACTGTACATTGCTTCTTCTTCTTCTTCATTGTACAAAGTGTAAATAAATTGCTTGTTATTCCTTTTCCTCTTGATTCGACCGTTTTAGTGATTTCTCCATTGGGTAAAAGTGGCACGATTAGAAACCGCTCAAATCGGGTTAGTTCCTGTTAACGGCCCGAATCGCGGCTCACTATCGCTCGGCGTGTCCACTAAAAACGTGGTTCAGGCGGGGTTATTTCCTTGTTTCATGGCCGACGTTAGTAATTAGGTAATAAGAATTCGGCTTACGACCCTACCTAACGTCGTCCGGAAGGAACGTCATAGCTCCGGATCCCGTCGGCTAGTAAAAGACAAGGGGATTAATCCCCCCTTGGTAAGGGGAAAGGCCGACGTGTGAGATCCGCAACAATATATATATCACATTGACATAATTATTCATTCCCTTTGCGATGACACTTGAAATTTAGCTCAGGTGCCTCCCATTTCTCTTGATCATATTTGAGATGTGTCTGCACCTTGATTGGAGTCCACCTGTAGTAAATTCAATTGATTGGACATGATTTGGAAAGGCACACACCTGTCTATATAAGGTCTCACAGCTGACAATGCATATCAGAGCAAAAACCAAGCCATGAGGTCGAAGGAACTGCCTGCAGAGCTCAGAGACAGGATTGTGTCGAGGCACAGAGCTAGGGAAGCCTTCAAAAAAATTTCTGCTGTATTGAAGGTTCCCAAAAGCACAGTGGCCTCCATTAATTCTTGAATGGAAGAAGTTTGGAACAAACCAGGACTCTTCCTAGAGCTGGCCGCCTGGCCAAACTGAGCAATCGGGGGAGAAGGGCCTTGGTAAGAGAGGTGACCATGAACCCGATGGTCACTCTGGCTGAGCTCCAGAGATCCTGTGTGGAGATGGGATAAACTTCCAGAAGGACAACCATCACTGCAACACTCCACTGATCTGGGCTTTATGGCAGAGTGGCCAGACGGAAGCCAAACAGTTCAATCTTGGTTTCATCAGACCACAGAATCTTGTTTCTCACAGTCTGAGAGTCCTTCAGGTGCTTTTTTGCAAACTCCAAGCGGGCTTTCATGTGTCTTTCTCTGAGGAGAGGCTTCGTCTCTCTGTCTTCGACCATATCCTTTATGATCTTGCACCTTCTGCTCTTTCCATGCTTTGTTCTCCCCAGGTATATTCAACTGAAACTCCCCAAACCCAGAATAACTGCTGTTTTGCTCTTTTTTCCTGCCTGTGTAACCAACTTCCACATTCTGTTCAATCTCATTCTTCCCTCCAGGTCTTCAAAACAGCTCTTCACCACCATCTCAGATTGTCCCCCATACGACACCATGATCTTTTCTACACCTGATAAACCCCCTACCACACAGATTTCCAGTTTTTCCTTCCTTTGAGTTTCCACCTCATCATCCCTGGCTTCATCTCTTACCCTTCATTTTTACTGTCTATATTGTCACTTGGCCCTGCTGTTGGCATTTCCCCCTCTTTTTCTGCTGTTCCTTAAATTATGTTGCTTCCTGATCATTCTGTATTCCAGCTCTTCCAAGAGACTTGACCTTGTATACAAAGAAGGTGAATATACTGTACTGCAGATCCAGGTTGTACTTGTACAGCTAGCTCTCTTTTCTCGACCCATTTAATTCCTGTTCAAAATTTTTTACGGAACGCACACTTTCAGCGTGTATACTTCAAAAACTAAACCAAATCCAACCAAATTTTGCATGTCGCCTAAGGGTACCGACCCCAAGTATGGTTTCTATGTCTGGGTAGCATAACTCGGAGAGGGAGTTGAAGGTGGGGGTAAGACCACACTTCTCTCGAGGTCAATGTGTATTGTATTACGCCACCTGGTGGTAAGCATTATTACAAATCATCATCTCATGGAGTAGTTCCCAAAAGTAATGTAGTGATCTGTTTGTAGACTCGTTGTGATTGAACAATTGAATTCCCACATGC